>NW_009619332.1:18056-18324 GCF_000690535.1 Cariama cristata | reverse complement strand
GCCATCTCCCCCAGTGCCAGGCCTTTCTGGTGAGGGAGTCAGGCAGCAGCCTCGCGTAAAATGCCAGACAACCTTCCTTGTTTTCCTCGGTTGCCAAGGTAGGAATTGACATTGTCCCCGGCGGAGCACCGGGACTCCCCGTGACATGGTGGGGACAATGGGAAGGTATGTTTTCTTGACCTGCTGCAGGAAATCCTGTGCGTCTTGCTGGGAACGCAGCATTTTCCTGCCCTGTCTGTGGCCCGGCTCTGGCTCCAAGGGCCCCCGG
>NW_009619332.1:0-17928 GCF_000690535.1 Cariama cristata | reverse complement strand
CAGGCAGGCCAGCCTCATCCCTCCGGGAGCTTCCCAGCTATTACCTGCTACCAGTCATAGGGGTGATGCTGTCTCTCCTGGCTGGAACAGAGCCAACCGTTTCCACTCGGCATTGCTGCTGTTGTCGATTAACTGATTTTTTTTTTTTTTTTAAAGAAACAATTCAGAAAGTGACGCATTACTTCTGCCTGTGGACAGAGCGAACAGCTGAAACGTGGGAGTCCAGACTACAGCTGTGTGACTACAGCTTTTTTTTAAAAAAAAAAAAACAACACATATTTCAGTGAATAAAAACTACTGATTCCATCTGCAGGTGTTGTGGACCTTATTTACTTACCAACATTGTGGTGGTGGTGGCGGTTGTAGTCATCAGACTATCCGTGGAAGGAAAAGTGAGCCAAGCAGGAGAAGCCATGACCTCTTCACAGCTAGGGGGTATTCAGACCACAACATTTGCCCTGCCTGGCCTCTGGCCTGCGCTCCACCCATACATCTGTATCTTCTCCTCTTGGTCATCACTTAGGGTCCTGTCATGCAAAGCAGCCTAACTGCCACAGATGATTGCATCCATCAGGGGAATGGGGTCATTGCTAGGAAATAAATATTCACGCGGATAAATTAGCCTCAGAAGGGCTTCTGCAGCCATTTGGAAAAGCCTCACACTCTTAAGGCCCATCAAATGTTTAGAGAATGTATGTGGATAATTTCTCAACAGGAAAAAACAGAACAATTTTTTCCTGTGGTGGTCACGCACTGAGCCACTGCCGTTAAGGTTCGGTGACAGATCCATCTGACAAAATGATTAGCCAAGACTCCAAATAACCTGTGTTACTGACAAGTCCAGGGTGATATTTTTACTTGTTTCTCCTTTTTTGCCCTAATTCCTTGCCAGGCAGCTATGAACAGGGCGTGCCCATGAACTTGGTGCACTCCGAGTTCAAAATTCATGCTGCGAGGAGAAGGCTGCGTTTGTTAGAGAATTCATTTGCAAAAGCTAATGGTGCTGGCTGGAAGCCTCCCTCTACCTTTCCCTTTTTCTTTTTCCCTTCGGAAGAGATGCAGGAAGAGCAACATCTCCTGGAAACAATGGGGCCATAATCGTGTGATTCCTTGCACTTCCAAAATAACCTCCCTTACACAAATGCCTGCGACGGGTGCAAGCCCTTAGAGCACGAGGGACACTGCCTTGCCTACATGCTGTCTCCCAGAAGCAGTGCAACAAGGCAGCTACCACAAGCATAATCTTATCACTAATCTGGGGATCAGGGACACACTCAGACACGGGCTGCTCGAGGAGAGTGCACGTTAGTGGGACCTCACATAAACAGCTCCACAAAGCAGATGTGATAAGCAATGTGCCAGTGGGCCTCAACACGGGAAACTTTCACCCTGCCCCAGGTGGGATTGACTTCTGGTCCCAGGGGCAGTGGATGGCGCTGAACAAGAAAATGCGTGCTGCCTTCCTGGAAATCAGGCTTTAAACCTAGCAGTTAGAGAGTCAGAGAACACGGGAATCGGGACTTTCCTCAAGCATTTCTACCAGCGTGGTGTACAGGGGTACATCCTTTGACACATCAGCATCTAACCATCTACCTCTCCAGCTGTCCTTCCTACTGATGTCGCACCCATCCCTGTACTCAGGAGATGAAGTGTCTCTGGGAAGAAATGTTTGCACAGGGAACATACACATACATTGGGGTAGAGTTACAAATGCTGAGAGATTTTGTTATCTGGCTTTTTGCCCCCCATCTGGTGGTTCCTCCCCTCTCTGCATCTCCTCACTTGCTCTCCTTCCTCATCTGTGCTTTGTCTCCCTCCTCACTGTGTGTCTTTGTTCATCGTCGCCTCCCCCCACCCCCTGCCCTTGCCCTTGCCCTCCCTTTCCCTCTCAGCTCTTCTGCCCCCTCCTGAGGTCCCGTAGCCCCTTCCTAGTGCTCGGAAAATGAATACAAAAACCGCCATCTCAACGGGAAAAGAAAGCAAGCAGTCGCGATAAGCAACTTGGGAGCAGTCTGACCAATGAGTCATTCCCTGGGCTTTTGAAATGACAACAGGCATCTTCTCCTGTCTCTGCGGTTGCTGCCGTTGTGTTCCTCACAGCAAAGCTTACCAGCCAGTGGAGAATGGGGCCCCCTTATGCTTGGTGCTGCATAAATCATTTTCTTTAGCCTGGGGAAAAAAAGAAAAAAAAAAAAAAACTAAAGAAGATGAATGCATGATTCGAGGATTTACTGCTCGAATTGCTTTGGGGGTCTTTTATTCCTCACCCTTTCCCTTGTTTCTCTCCCAGGCTGCCTCTCCTGCTGGCCTAGCCCTTCACCCCACCCCATCACTCTCTCTCGTGGCTGGCTGCCCCCATCTGATTTACCTTCCACTTCACTTTGTCCCCTCCTTTGTCCACCCGCATGCTTCTCTCGCTGTCACTTACTCCCTCTCCCGTGTGGCCAGATCCCCCGATTGCCTTCCCCATTCTGCGATACTGGGTAGCTTTTCATCACCTTGCTGGTGGAATCAAGAGATGCAAAATATTCAGTGTGAGGTAGACACTGAGTGGTTAAAACTTGGCAAAGTTATAGAAAACTGAAAACAGGCTCTCATAGCAGAAAGTGTCAGGTACCACCAGCTCCAGCTAAATTAAATTCTGTCCCTGTAGTGTGTATGCACAGAGACATTTATATTCATATTTTTAACAGCCTTCTAAACTCTGCAGTTCACTGACAAACCCTTCATGAAGCTATCATTCCTTTTTTAACACCTGAACTTTAAAATGTCACATACAGCATTTAAAAGGACAGGCAAATAACCAAGGAAACATCCTAGCATGCATTTTGCTTCCTCTCCTTATGGTTGATCTAAAGTCCGTGGAAATCAATGGCAGTGTTTCCATCTAGTTCAGCAGAGTTCGCATCCAGTGGGTTGGTTCCTCCTAAAATTTCAGACGAAAAAGACCCCACACAAACGTGGTTTTTTGACTTTCCTTTTACTCATGTATCTGGCAAGACTGATGCGCTGTCAAATGATCTTTTCAGTGCTAAATATACACCATTAACTACTAATAAAAAAACCAGGCTTTAAAAATTCAGCTCTTTTTGGCATCTGTACAGAGCATTCCACTTGATCTCACAAGATGTATGGTTTGCACTAGGATTGCAGTCGCAGTTTTCTTGTTAAAGCTGTCAACCGTTCCAGTGTCTATCTTTACAATGCAATTCAAACCTTGGTTAGGAAAATAGGCGGTTTTGCTTGAACTATGATATTAAGATCCTTTGCCAGCCCTTTTCTGTATCCATTTACAAGCTACAGCTCCTGTTAAAACTAGGTTGCAATGTGAAAACAAGGGAGGGAAGAGGCTGATCCCTTCTGTTGGAGACACTTCCTCCCAGTGGCAGAGATGCTGTGGACATTAAACGCTTCCTTAAACACACTATTTTTCGGAAAAAACTTTTCGTTGGAACCACTTACAAGGCAAAACTTCACTGTCTCATCTTGTTAGAGTTACAAAGGTAACTCCAGGACAGAGCATTGCCTTTTGACTCTCTTAAAATCAGCAGAGAAATTCTCCTGAACATCAGGTGATTTGCCATAGCATCGCATTGGTATCCAGTCGGGGTCATTAGCAGATACTTGTTAATGGCATGGGAGAGGCAGAACCAAGTTGATCATTGTTTTCTTCTGAAAACTGATCATCTTCTGAAGGCGAACGCCTAGAGCATTTTTGACAAGCCAGTGTAAATCTTCAGTCAATATTGCATGAATCGAACTTAGTGTAATGACATAAAGCAAAGGGAGAATACAGGTACGGGATAAGCATATGTCTTCTAATGCTTAGGCGCAATGGGGAGCCCCCTTATCTGCTTCCATAATGCGCCTTATTATGCTTAAGTAATGGGTATTAGAAGCCAAGCAGTATGTTACATCTCCTCCTACATGGTACATTCCCATACTGCCTAGATACATATGAATCCTGCATGTCACATGTCATTACATTTTCTGAGACTGTATCTCCATCCATGCTAAAAATACACGGAGAGAAAGAGAGAGAGAGAACTTGAGTGTAAGCAACAGATACTTCTGCACAGACCCTTGGCAATACGAAAGACTGAGAGATTTATACATGTGTTTATTATTCATCATTGTTTGAAGAAGAGCATTCGGGAAGATAACCAGCCCTAGGGGTTTTCATAGCAAGCGCCTGCTAGGTGCTTACACCCATCCGCTTCCAAGCTGAATACACTCAAGCGAAGCCCTCTCCACCTGCCTTTTCATCTGCATGGTGGCCTGATTTTTTTTCTGAAGTGCTTAGTTACAGAGCCATTCCCGTAAAAATAACTCCAGAGCTATCCATAAATACTCTCGCTCAGAGATTCCAAGCAGTGAACAAATCTGTGAAACTCATGACCCGCTGATGTCCCGCTCCTCCGCCATCGACATCCAGGGACCGCAGAGCCCTGAGCCCGCCGTGGGGACAAGCCGCCTTCCAGTAGCCTCTCCCCTCTCCCCGCGGGGGTCCCCGCTGCGGGGCCACCCACCAGCCCCGCAGGGTGGCCCCCGGGAGCCCACGTTGCGGTAGGGATGCAAGGCAGGCTTATCGGACCAGATCCCGCTCCCCTCCTCCCAAAACCCAGGGAAACCATGAGTGGCCTAAAACCTGGCTCTAGCGACTTCATCGCCGGCGCTCCGCAGTTGGATTTGGTCTTGGGTACGAGAGACAGGGGAGGAGCAGCGGTCCCCTGGTGACATGTGTCAGGCAGGGACATGGCACATGCTCGACGTACCCCCGGTGTCCCGGGCTTTTGGACGTCTGCGTGCACAGCCGAGTGGGCAGCCCCCTCCTGCTCGGCTGGAGCAGATGGAGCGGTGAGGCAGGCTGCGTGTCTGCAGGGCTGGGCAGCGGAGCTGCGCTCTCCAGCTCCAACTAATGAAGCTGATTTGATGAGCTGATTATTCTTGTGTATTAGTGCATCGCTGACATGGTGCTCCACGCCGTACCAGGCACAGAAGGAAGGGTACAACACGGGTCCCCCGCCGAGCTCCCCACCTCGGCAAATGGGCCAGACGAGCCAGAAAGACGGGGTTCTGGATGGCGAGGAGGAGATGGAGCCCTTCTTTGTAACAGAGCACTGCAGCTTTCCGAGCTGGAATGTAGCAACACTCCTAATTTAGATACTCTGGTTGAATTTTAAGTGGAAGTGAACAAAACATTTGAAAAGCTGTCCCTGTTCTCTCAGCAGGGAGACTTCGAGAATTTTCTGGTTTGGGGGAAGAAACAGTGGCACAAAACTGGCCAGCATTTTCCCAGGTAGAGATGCGATTCCTGGAAGCAAGCGCGGCTTTTCTAGATGTGATAGATGTAAACAAAGAGGGGTTGGTTATCAGGAGGTGATTCATGAGGGGAGGGATAATGGTGAATAGGTGTTACGACAACAACTGCTCTGCAGCTGTAGCTCTCTCCTCTGCCACAAACTGCCAAAAACTCACCAGCTTTCTCCTGGGACCTGCTGATGACAGTAAACAAGGCTTGACAGTGTCCAACACAGAAGGCACACGACCATTGACCTCCTCATGGCAGGAGAAAATTGGCTAAATAACATCAAGGCGTGGAATTGCAGGTACCTGTTAGGTCTCTGGGTTTTTGCAGACAGCAAAACATCCCCCAGACAATGTTATTCCTGGTTTACATAAGCCATTTATTATGTTAATAATGTTTCTACCTGTGCAGTTTCTCCAATTTTAGCTCAATATTCCTCCCTCAAAATGCAGAAAAGTACCCTTTGGGAGCACAGGGACGGCTTTTTATATATTTTTGTTCGTTTCCACTCCAAATTGAACGAGAGCAAGCCCCAGCAGCATTTTTTTTCAGGCAGAGTGGAGGTTCTGCTCTTGCTGAATCATCTGTGACAATGATTAGGCAAGAACACAAAAATAAACATTCCTTGGCAGCCAGGCTCCAATCTCCCCTACAAAGTATCAAACCCACCATTTAGAGATCAGCTGCAGAGTTTGGAAAATCCTGCTGTGGATGGCAGGGAGAAGGAGCTGCAGCGCACAGGGAGCAGCGCGGCAGGGTCCGGAGGAGGGACCGGCTGTACGCTGGGGAGAGCTGCGCCGTCTCCGCCACCGTGTCTGGACGCACGCAGAATGAACCGGAGAGATTTGCTAGAGGGTCCAGTGTGAGGTGGAATGCACGCAGAGGTCTGCTGGAAAGCGGGGCTGACGCGTGATGGTGTTGCTCATAATGCTTATGTATTTGTATATATTTGAATATCTTTCTAGATTCCCGTGCTTCAAGCGCCTTATTCATGCGAGTCCCACGCTTCACCCGATCCGGGAGTTTCTCCTCATCAGCTCCTCGGCTCCGTCATTCCTCATTACAACAGTCACCTAGGAGAATAGGTAGAGAAACAAAAGGCCAGATGCACAGCTGCACAGATGAGCGGAGCACGCTGTGACAAAGGAGAGCAACTCTCTTTGGACATAACTAACACGTGTGAACTTGCTTCACTGTTTGTAATCCCATTTCTTGTTGCCTGTTCTCATAGCTATGCTGAATTTAAACATAACAGCGTTTTCCAGCCACAATCATCCTTTTTTTTTCATATGATAAAGCCTATTTAATCTATGTGTTGAGGCATTAAGAAGAATGGGGATTCAGGGAGAAGGCAGGACGAAGGGGAAGGAGGAGTGAGGGCTAAGGCAGAGAACTTCAAGTCAAAAGTCACCGAGTTCCTTTCTCAGTTCTGCCAGAAGTTTTCCTGCACACTGTTGGGACGTGCCACTTCACCACCAACATGTGCCTTGAGTGGGAAATCTGTCAAATGGGGACAGCAGACAGCCCACACCATGAGGTCTTGCTGGGTGTCCTTGATGCGTGTTTGTGAGTTTCCGAGATCCCACTTCGGCTAGCACCACAGAGAAGCTTTTAACTAACCAGGCAGAAAAGGAAGCGGAGGCTCTGAGATCTGGAAACATCAGTCTGAGGATTCATGCCTGGCAAAGAATGTCAGTACTATTGCCAAGCGTATTCTGCTGAACTTTCTGTGAGGTGACTCTTCTTGTTTCTACACATCAGCAAATATCCCATGAGGTATGAAAGACCACTGCCATATCCCTGCACCACATTGCCACTGCAAACCAAAGTTCTGCAAACCAAATATTAAAATTTCAGAGAAGTCGTGGGAGGGTACAAGGAGCGGTAAGTGCAAGGACCGCGAGCAAGGGGAAATTCCAGTTTCCCACGCTATTCTCAATCGCTTCTACAGCTACTGTAGATCCAGTGGCTTTATAGCTGGAAAGTTGAGGTGCACAGAAAGTCTGAGTTTCCCACTCAGAATCCACAGACCTGAATCTCGTTCATGGCAGAGAATCACTGGACACCCGCTCCCTACCTCGTGCCTTGGAAAGCCGAGCTGAGGAGGGGATGCTGAGGCAGGAGATGGCGTCTGCGGTCCAGGGGCCCTTCTGCTCTGCAGTGGGATGGTTGGGATTGGGTTGGGCACGCAACTGGTCCGCACGGCTTCACGGGGCAGGCCTTTCTGGCTCTCTTGCCTCCAGAAGCAGAAGTCTGGATTGCACAGACAGTCCCCTGGCTCAAGGGCTCTGCTGCCAGTCCTGAGCTACCGTCCCAGCACAGGAGCTGTACGGGCAGGCACAGAGGCAGAGCCCACCTCTCCTGCAGAGCCACGGTCACCACCTGCCTGCGAGCTGCTCCGGGAGCTCCTGCTCCACTCACCTTCCCGCTACCTATTCCGGGATCGTCAGTCTCATGAAGATTTTGAGAAGAAACTTCTGGAGCCAGGGAAGTCGGCTGCCTGCTCCGTATCCGTGCTGTTGTGACCGTGTAAGGACCCCACATTTTGAGGTTGGACAGAAAGTGATAGTTAACTCTGGAAGACACCCTTATCTGAGGTTTATTGAACTGTCTTATTAAATTGCTGTGCCTCCGTCTAGCTCTCCACTGACTACACGGGTTACCTAAGGTACGTCCCAAAGCTTTGGTCAGATGAAGCCAGGCCTGAAGGTGCAGTGACCTCTGCCCTGGTTAGTAGGCTGGGTGTGCTGTGCCCGTCTCCTTGTGCCCTCAGCTGTGCATTTCTGTTTGCCATGCACCCCTCTTCCCCTCCTTCTCCCTCTCTAGCTCCTTTTTTTCCCCACCCCTTGTTTCAGGGATGAATACATAACTCCCCACCTTGTTACAGAGGGGTTGTACAACACCTAGAACAGCAACCAGACATGCAGGGCTCTGGTCCATGCTGGAGACCTCTCAGTGCTCCTGCAGCCCCTTAAATCTGACCGTCCAGAAGCACCCATTGCCAGCAGCTTGCTCCAGCTCAGCTTCCTCTACCATGATGTGTGTGCAAATTAAACACATTTTTCTGCACAGGCCATTGAGAATAACATGAGTGCTTCTTTTTCTGAGCCATGCTATAGCTGTCTTCTTGGTAAAACAAACAAACAACAAACCATCATGCTCACTTTAAATGACTACTGAAGGAATGCCTAATGGATGAATTAGGCATTTCTTGGCCGTGAAGGTGGCACCTCTCAGCGACACCTCATGATGAAAGCTTCGGGAATGATGACCTGGTATGGTGGCACGTTAATGTGAACAGCCTCTCTCAACAACACGTTTTACAACAGAAACTGAAGAGTGAAGGATTAAGAATATATCAGTTATCAACTGCTTTTCGGATGAATTTCTTAATACAATAAGACTTAAAGGCGAGCTGGTAGGGTGCTGTGAAACCTACAGATATTTATGAAACAGTGAGTGAACCGAAAAGGCTGTGGTTTTTTGAATGTGACTTGGTAATTTTCTAGCAGAGTTACAATACAGACAAGATCTGCATTTGGATTATTGTTTTGGAGACTTGTTGCTTACCTAAATCTTGAGCCAAACTGTTTCTGACATGGAAGTTGGGTGGGAGAAAATTCTCCTACACCCTGTTTGCACCCCCTGTGCCCTGTGCTAGAGGCGAGGTGTTGCTGAGAGTTGCCAAGGAATTGAGTGGCAGCGTTTGGGGATGGAGAGGCAGAAACCGAAGCCAGGACACCCGGGAGATGCTCTGATCCAGCACATGCACCTCCCTGGCAGGGTGAACCAGCATATCAGGAACGTACTCGCGCTTCGTCTTTCCCTCCTCTTCTTCGCTCCTCCAAAACCCAGGCTTTGTCTTAAGGGCACAACCGAGCCCTAGAAAAGTTTACTCTGACATCCTAATTCTGGTTTTTTTTCTAGGAAAGGAGGGTAAACACAAAGGAGCATGAAGGAGACTACAGCTGAAGCAGGGCAGAAGCTTGCGTAAGAGCAGATTAACGCTGGAGAGCTGGTTAGGAGAGGGCCAGAGTACGTAATTTCTCTTCCTCAGAAAATTAAGCGTATGCAAGGAGTAGCAGACAGTGACTATGGGAAAACCTGTCAGAACAAAGTAGCAGTCTTCTATTCTCTCCTACCTACAGACGCAGCCAAACACACAAGAATGGGGCTGGGGGTTGTTCATAAATAGTCTGGCTGCTGTTTGTCAGAGGCAACAGTTGAAATGTCCGCGCACAATTGCTACTTTAGCATGTGCTAAAAATGACAATGGCATCCAGTCGCAATGGCCCCGCTGAGAACTGTCGTTCCAAGTCACAGTCATAAAACTACTGGTGGGTGGTCTTCATCTCCGCTTGTCCTCATTATCATTTCATTGTGTTTCTGTGGCCCACTGCACCGTGGCACTCCCTGCATTTTAAAGCATTTCATTGACGGGGCAGTTTGACATTCATATTTATATGTCCTTGTTGTATTGCAGTGGTTTCTCCTATTCTTGGGATCCAAGCCTTTTGTGAAATGGTGCGAGGAAGATGTGTATTCAGATCTTGGCCCAATGAATTGGGTATTGTCAGGAAATAACAGAAAGTATTGAGGATTTAAACATCCTGGACCCTATCCTGCTGCTGCAGAACATTAACGGAAGGGTTTTTCTTGCCAGAGACTGAAAACAAGGCTGTGGCAGAGGTCAGATGGGCAGCACGTACCTGGTTTGGGGTTCAAGAGCAAACTTACCGGGTTACAAGGTTAACAGGAGGCAGTCTGTTCTCCGTCCTCCTCCTCCGGGAGCGGACAACAAAGCTCCTGTTGACTCCAAAACCAGAAAGCCCAAACCCTAATAATATCTTTTTCATTTCCTAGTTCTTGTTTAACATGCGAGTCAAAAGCTAAGCAAACCCTATATGCAACTTGGTGACTGGGCAAAGCTTGAGCTGTAAAAGCAAAATATTTGCCAGACCTGTGGAAAATAAAGCCAAGAGACAGCTTACAGGGTAGAAAAGGGGGAAAAACAAGCAAACAAACATTGAAACCGGAAGATTTACTTCAATTGTTCTACTTGCGCTCTTGGCTGACGGCTCCTCTGCCTCAGGACCCGGGGCCAGAGCAGAGGATTTGTCCCCTCCCTCCGCTCCTTGGGCAGGATGGCCGGGGGCACAGCAGGGGCTTGGTGTGCGCTGGGCTGCCTTGCCCTAGCTGGGAAGCGGAGTAAAACGGGCAGGCATAGGAGGCACATAGGGCTTCTGCCACTTTGCGGGGCCAACGTGTACATAGCTGGCTGGCTGTGCGGCAAATACCCCGGTTCTGCATACATCGGGCGGCACTACACGGATCTTCCGACTTTCCAAGTTCTGCTTGTTCCAGGCACGTAAAGGAGCAGCTGCTGCTCACGTGTGCATGCGCTGTTGCCCAGTGAGGAGTTGAGGATGTGTCTTGGCAAATGGCAAGAGCCTCAAGTTTGCAGGTAAAATGCCACGGAAGGGAAACGGAAAGGCAGGCCCAACTGAAAACATAAGAAGGTGTTTGTTTAAATGCTCTACGGATGACTGTTCAAAGTAGGGCAAAGCACGGCTTGCAAATCAAACTAAAGAATGAATAAAATACCTGACGTGGGCTTTCTCCAAATTATCCTTAGAAAAATTACCTGTGGACAAGAAGTCAAGGGGCTGCTTTTAGCCCAAAGACCAGTCTGCTCCAGCAGTGCCCCTTCTGGGAGCACAGCTTTTAAACCTGACCACCTTCTCCAACCATTAGTGCCAGAACTGTTAGAAGAGCCCTTAGCCCCACGGGATCGTAATTCCCTTCTTCACCCAGAGGACAGGACCATGCAAGAAGGAGGGGTGCAGGCATCTCGCATTGCTCTTCCAACACCCCTCAGTCCTGATCTGCAAGCTTTCAGAGCAGGATTCATCCCCAGTGCGCATTCAGTCCTTGGCCTCGGCTGTTGGTGCCAAAAACGAGAGCGACGAGAGCCAAGGGGGATGACAGCTTTTGTGCTGTGCTCCTTGGCCCGCTGGAAACTGGACAGTGAGACAGCAATAAAGCTGCCTTTCTCAACCACAGCAAAGCACCAGCAGCAATAACTGAATCCTGTACTCTTGTGCTTATGTAGCGACGACCTGCGATGGAAGAGGTGGCTCCGGACAGGCAGAGCGGACCCCTACGCGTCTCAGTGGAGCACCTCTGACATGCTGTAAAGGCAGGGCAGGAGGTCCCTGCCTAACCCTCCTCTGTGAGACGGGAGTCGTGCACAACACAGCTAGCAATCGGAATGCAATTTGTTTAAATATTATTTGCTGTGGTTGTAGTGCTTCTGTTGGTGAATGACTGGTGGAACAGCTGGAACTGCATTATCATAGAATCATAGAATTGTTTAGGTTGGAAAGGACCTTTAAGATCATCAAGTCCAACTACAAACCTAGCATGGCCAAGCCCACCCCTAAACCATGTCCCTTACCACCACATCTCCACGTCTTTTAAACACCTCCAGGGACGGTGACTCCACCACTTCCCTGGGCAGCCTCTTCCAGTGCTTGACAACCCTTTTGGTGAAGTAATTATTCTTAATACCCGAATAAACCTCTCCTGGTGCAACTTGAGGCCATCTCCTCTTGTCCTATCACTGGCTACTTGGGAGAAGAGACCATTGAGCATACTTGTTAAGTATTTGGTATATTTTTGCTTTTTGCTGCCAATGGTTTAGACTCATGATTTTCATCTTGTGCCTTATTTATGAGCTGTTTGAGTTGACAGTTTCCTATTTGCCATTCACCCCTCACAGTACTGAGTGGTCACCTAAACCACACAGTACCCCTTCTGTTTCCCTCTGGGTAGGTGAAACTCGTCAAAGAGAACAGTAAACAAGGAAATACCACCACAAATACATAAACAGTCATGGTTTTTTATGTGAATAAGGACATTACAAAGAGCAACCAACCACTCCAGCAATAGTCAACCCTCACTTCCCTAAGGAAATACCCAGAAGACACAGCATGGAATGAGAATTCAAATGGAATTTAAACAAAGATTCACCACTCCTGTTTTTCAGTACTTAACCTGTTCTGTTATTTGGACCTTCAGTCTTTAGTAATGTCGGAGTCTTCCTTGGAGATACTACTAGCTTCTTTCTTGGAGGTAATATTAGCTTGTATTTTTAATGCTAGTGTATGATTTCCTGATGAATTCTCTTACTGCTCATGCAGGAGAGGGGAAAGGTTCACGTTAAGGAGCCTAACCGGTTATTTGGTTATTATTTTGATCTGTAATATGTGCTCTTACCAGCCTAAAAAGAAATGAACTTTAGACAAGGTTCTGACCTACGTGCAAAAAATGAGACCTGACATTTGAAACTTATTAAGCACTTTAACTTAAAAGGCAAGTAATTTAATCAAATGCATGTAGCTTCCACCCGTACTTGGAGCTGCACAGGTGATCAAGTCTTTCACCAAACCCGGAGCATCACTCGTTTTAAAGGTGAATCGCTTCCTCTCCCCAAATAACCTGCGAAAGAAAATCCATAACCATGTTGTTGTGATTTAACTATTTTCCCCACGTTGCTATCATGAAGGGGGGTTGTGGGTGTCAGAGAAAGGTGCCAGTCATTAGACCGACGTATTTGACATCCTGCCTTGATTCATTTAAGAAAGACTGCAAGAACATAGGATTGTAAGAAAGATTGTTACAAAGGTTTGCGAAAAGATGAATCTTGGAAGAGATTGCACAGGAAAGATTGTTATAAATCATGTGCAGAGACTGTCTATAGACTGCAGGGAAATAAGGAAAGAAACCTTTTTCCTAAATACAGAAAAGACAGGTTTAAAAAACGAAGCAAGGGACACCAGCACACTGCTGCTTTGAATGTTGCATTATGTTCAGTTGGGTTTCGTGTAGCAGTATGTGTCACTGACGTAACTCCTTCAGCTTATACACACGGATAAAATTTCGTGCGGTGGTATATTACATTGCGTATAGCAAAGAGAAAAATAGAAATACCCTTTTGAAAAAGTGTTGTTGTTTGTTTTAAACTTTAATTTTCTTTTGTCATTGTCAGTACTGGAACTTCTGCCGGTGGATCCCCCTGTAATTGGGAGAGGTTTTGCCGTGCATTGTCCTCAGCGCCTGGCTGGCTGCTCGGAGGCTGCTCTGCTCACTTAGAAGCACTCAGCAGGGAAACAGGGTCGTGTTGGGAATCGGCGCAGACAGCTGTGACCCAGCGTCGCTCAGCATCCAGCATTACCGGGAGGGCCCGATCGTAGGCGGGGGAAGCGCCCTGGTCCCCAAGCACCGTCACCTATATTGCCGTATGTACACTCTGGTAGGGTGCCAACAAGCTCCGCACGCTCCCTGGCTCCCTCCAGCCCCATCCCACCCACTTCCCTGGGACGCCAGGTCCTCGTGCCTCCCCTGGCTCAGCGGGAATGTTGTTGCCCCAAAAATCAAGCTCCCCAAAGGCACCAGTCCGAAGATGACTGAAAGCGGCCGTTACGGAGCCGGCCGGGCGTGCGGAGGGGCAGGCACTGAGGTCCCGGGTCCAGGGTCCAGACAGGTTCCTTCCAAAATGCTAGGAGTCACACTGTGTTTTGAAGGCTTAATTTGGTAATTGGGCAGCTCCCCCCCGGCCATCTGTGCCGAGCGGTATCTGCACTCGCTGGCTGGGCAGCCGCACTTGGCTTCCCCCCGACAACAGCCTGGCACCTCCGAGGAGGGACCACAGCCTCCCCAGCTCCCCCCATCCTCCCCAGGAGAGGCAGCTCCTGCCGGGGAGGGTTTTGGGTGCCCAAATCCAGGCAGAAGGGTGGCCGAACCAGCTGTCCCCAGCAACACCTCTAGCATGACAGGAGCCGAGAGCAGGTGCCGAAACGGGAGATGGGTCCGGAGCGTCCCTGCTGCACCCCCAGCCTTCGGGGCTGCGTGGGTCAGCGAGGCAGGACAGCCGCGTTCACAGCCACGGCTCCCTCCGTGTCCACCGAGCCTCGGATTTCTAAGCTTTTCTTCCAGGCCTAGGCACTCTTCTTGTAAGCGGCTCCAAAACTGTATTGAACCTCAGCATCCAGAAACATCAGTGAGAAGCATTTTTTTGTCATGCAGATGTTTTTGGGCATGTGTTTGGTGTTCGACTGTCACGTCTTCAAAACGATCCCCCTTGAAGGAAGGGAAAGCGAGTGTGGGAATGCCTCGGTGGTCTGAAAAAACCTTCGGCACCGTTTTGATACCAGCGGCGGCATTGCATTTCATTCTGGGAGGAATATTCATGGCTAAGCTCTAAGCCTCTGATTTATAATGGAAATACTGATAGATCCAGATCCATTTGCAGATGCTATTATAATGTTTCATCCTGGGGAGGGGAGGGGGAAGGGAAGCAGCCTCCTTCCCTTTTCGTTTTAAATATCGGTACACTCTGATACTGGTTTCATGAAGCATTTGGATGGGTCCTTATTCACAAATGAATAAAAATGAGTAAAGTCCTCAGAATCAAAGGTAAGCCAAAACTGGCACCCATAAGCACAAGGCAACCCAGAGAGCCCATCTGCAGCCAAACCATGCAGCAGACCCAGACACAGCTTAAAGGCTGGCAACAAGACCGCCTGCAGAATCTGCCAAGGAGCCAGATGCTGTTGCTTCCCAAGCTTGGCATGAGGGTTCCTGATTGCCATCCAACAAAGAGGAAAAAGAGGAATGATATAATGTGGTGGGATAAAACACATCCCACCTCAACCTCCTTTATTGCTCATTGAAAAAAAATTGTGGAAGATACTATTGGAAATGTATCATTGTTTTCAGAAATACATACATTAGCCACAACAATGGCCTTGCCAAATGGGAAAAGTAGGAGCTATTTAAATGTATGTGCCATTTAAAAAAAAAAAAATTAAATCTTCATATGCTGTGTTTTGGGTATGGATGTCTTTGTGTCTTTTGTTAACTGTTACAGTGATAACCACTAAAGTGAATACAAGCATGGCAAAAAGCTTCCAGTTTTTTACAGTAATATTTCAAAATCCCCCGTCTCGGTACAGCTGTCTAGATCAGATAGATCACGGTGAGGGCTACCGAATGTAAAGAAGCCAGGTTTGTAAAACGAGGTGCAGAGAAATGAAAAAGGAAACGTTAAATAAAGATATGTGCCGAGAAAGACATTACAAAACAAAAAGTATATCAAGGTATTATACAGATAAGGGCTCTGCTTTTTCCACGCTTGCACAACTCTGTGTTGATGTGACTCGATTTCATTGGCATCGCACCTGAGGGAAACTGGAGTAACACTGCGAAGGATTTGGCCCAGGCAATATAAAAAGTAGTCATGGGGCTGCGGACCTGAGGATATATAAAGTCATCACGTACAGCAGTGGAAAGGACAATGGAAATCAATAGGAAAATATACCTAACATGATATGCTGCAGGTAGGTAAAGAAATCGGAAGCAGTAAAAAAGCGATGTAAAGAAGAAATAAAAAAATACTGGTAGAGTTACCTGAACAATAACAGCTGTTGTCATTACTCTTATCATCATCATCATCATGATACCTTATTTTGGAAAATACCAGGTGCTTCCGTAAATGATATTTCAGGACAGCTCAAACATATTTGCAAATTCAAGTCAATTTTGCCAGAGACTTTCAGCCGCAAGAAATACATCAGAACATGGTAGACAAACCAGCCCCGTAATTTCCATTGCTAGCTCTTTTAGCGCAGTCAGAAGACTCGGGCACCTGTTAACAAAGGGAAGGCTTCCTACAAAATCCAGGAGGAGGGATCCCCGTTTATTCAATAGCGCCGTGGTCAGAGCAGTGGCTGAGACCCAGCCCCACCTAAACCTGCCCCCCGCGCCTTGTCTGCACGGGCAGGGCCGTGCGCGGCTTCGCACCTCTCCCGGGCACGGAGAGCACGGACCGTTACGCGGAGCCCTCCACGATAACCGCTGCCCGGCTGCCGCCAGGCCGGCTCACAGGAGCACTTCTCCCCCTTCTGCCACCCCAGCTTTTACCTCCCTTGGCTGTCAGTAACAGTTTTTATTGTAATTGTTTTGGCTTAGGAAGATGTTTCATTTTCCCTACCTGAATCAAATCACTTTTAGATTTTTTTCTTTTTTAATTCTTGTCTGGTTTTGGTCAGTCTAACTAATTTTAATTCTTTATCGAATCCAAGTATTCATACTTTCAATACGCACATTCTATAACGCAATTAGTTAATTAGTTGCACGGTCCTTCTTAACAACATTTTCAACAGGTTAAGTTGAAAATACTCGGTGAAATACAATGTATGGAAATATGTTTATTGCAAAGAAAGAATATAAAATAGTGAGAAGTATAATATAAAGTGTTACATACTAAAAGAGATAAGGTTGCTCTTGGTGCATCTCTCTAAGTTTGAAATACATATTTATATTTACAGAGCACCATATGTGATAAATGTATTGTATGTGTAAAATCCCCACTGTTAAGAATTTCAGCGACAGCCACCTTTGTGCGCTGGGCACGGACGGAGTGTGACAGCGTGAGCAGGTGTATCGCAAATGGTTTCTCTCACCCTTGCAAGCCACCGGGAGATGTTCCCCTTTCTGGACCGGCATATTTCAGAGTAGTAACAAGGAAGGCTTCAGCATGAAAGGCTGCTACCTGGCTGTAGGGCTGACCGCTCCACAGTATGCAGCCTAAAACGTGTATGTTGGGATATATTTGTTTCTTGCTCAATATAACTCTCTTCTCAGGGGACAACATTGCCTAATGCAGCAATATCATATCACGATACCGTATTATAGAATGAATTACAGTATTACAGAAAACATAGGAACTGATGAGCAGTAAAGACTACAAGCAGGATTGCCCAAGATTTTCTGTTCTAAAATCTTGCTTTGTTATATCCTAACGTGGCTCAACGTTCATCACTTGAGGTAAAATTTTCCATGATGCTTGGCTGTCTCAGGCTGATAATTACGGTTCTTGTTTTGCTAGGTTTTTGGAAAAAAGCTCCTTCCTTAAATAGGGCCCTTTTCTCATGTGAAATGAGCTCTTACATTAATTGACTGGCTTAGGACTTCTGTTCTTTGATGGAAGGAATAGGAAAAAACATCAGCTCTCTGAGATTTGATAACAATGCGGTGTATCAGCAAAATGCCGCTGAGTCTGACTGCGTTACAGCTTCGAAGAAACGAGGTTGGTTGTGTCCGGCAGAGGTGGGCTGGCGGCAAGCACCCAAAGCCTCTGGGCAGACGGCACTTTGGGGTGGTGTGCTGGCATCCTGCTCCATCACCCGCCCTGCCCCTGGGTGCTGCTGCTGCCTGCAACACCCCCCCTTCCCCACGTCGGGGAGCGGGAGCCGCCTCCCCGGGCTCCAGCCCTGCACTGAAATAAGAAGGAATCGCCTTTCGGGGGGTGTTGCGGCTGCACGGTCAAACGGTGCCTTTCACGATGCGATCGCTCCCGCTTCTCCAGCGGCCTCGATCACTGGACGGGGCTGGTGGCCAGCGACCCTGGGGCTCGGGGAACACCGCATCCGTCTCCTGTGGCCGGGAAGAAGTTGCAAGGAGGGGTAGCGCAGATGCTGGACCCGATCCCCAGCCCTCCCTGAGACAGTCTGCTGCTTCGGCAGAGCAAGCGTGGTGCCGGTGCAGCTCCCTCCGCC
>NW_009619331.1:0-32725 GCF_000690535.1 Cariama cristata | reverse complement strand
TTTTCTTATTTCTTCCTGTTATTTTATTTATTAGTTGGAGCTTAATAAAGATGCATACTTCATGAAATTGAAAAAGCCTAAATCTTACAGCTGAGGCTCATACTGATAGCATTCCCTTTTCCCCTCAGCTATCTGATCAGGACCCTTTATTCTCTTTTAAATGCCCCATGCCTTCTTTGGGAAGGTTAAGGAGCCCAACTAATTTTGCATGTTGCTATGAAACAGAACAACCTCATATTTAGCTGGTGCAAAGGGAAAAGGAAATAAGAGGCCCTTTCCCTAATCGCTAGCACCTTTAGAGTTTGTTTCAGTTGTTGTGACACCATGCTTGTACCAAAGAAACAAACAACTTGCACTATTTCATGGCTGTCACAAACTCCACATACGTCCACACAGTACTCACATTACTTAATTGCAGCTTATTAGCTTGCTCTTATCTCACTAGTCCATGCCGAGGGTAAAAGGAAGTCCCTAACATAGGAGAGGGTCTGTAGCCAAACGATGCAGAAGGAAAGCCCGTAAGAAGAGCTGTACAATGTAAGCTTCATTTAGCTTTGGACACACTTTAAGAACAGGTCCCCAGTGCATGCACAGCACATGCAGTCTCAGTCTACAGCAAGACCTGTCCATGCTGGGACACTCCATAGCAGCAAAGAAAAGGTCTGTGGAAAATAGAGAGAGATGACAGAAGTCAGTTTCTTTTTCTGTATGGGACATGAGAACAGAACAAGAACTAAGGTTTGCAGTTCACTCTCTGCTCTTTGATATAATAGCGTACGAACATCACATAAACCTGACACTAGTATTTTAGCTCTCAAGTTGTTGAACTGGATCCCATGAGAGAAAGAAAATACATTTCTTTAGCCCTAGGCTGCTTCCCTTGCCACCTTTCAAATGTCTGCTGCAAACAACGGAGTTAGCATAATTTTAAAAAGGTCCCAGAGATCCTTTGTCTTGAGAGGTGTTAGGGATCACTAGCAGCTTCTCTGTTGTTATTATTATAATTACGTACCTGTTAAACTAGTTACAGAAGAAACAGTTACTGTTAGCACAGGAATTGGCACGATTTGACTCCCTTTTACATAAACGGTGCAGTTAACAGCTCCGACAAGTTTCTTGCAAGGCATTTGAGAACTCAGAATTACAGTCTTGCATTGCTTTGCATTTTGCTTGCCAACTCCTTTACACTTGGACATAACTTTGCATTTATAGGGTCATGTTTTCACATTTTATTCTGAGGCAGGAGATGATGTTCTGCAACCAACAGCACATAAGGCATTAATTGTGCATTTGGTACAGCCCTACGTATCAAGTGGTTGATTAGGAGGTATCTTCTGTCTTTTGCTTTGTACAAGACAAGTTCAGCCTACCTCCTTGGAAACGTTGCTTTTTAGTCTTATCTGGTTTATATGTGTTGAATCTGTGCTTACATGTGGTGGTGAATTTTTAACTTGGATAAGTGACAGAGACTTGCTTTTCCTTCAGACGTAGGACCAATACAGACCAACACCATGCTGATTAATACACTCTAGCTCTAAGTGGAGGAATTATTCAGCTCATTCAGGGAGAGATACTTGTTGTCTTGACACCTTAGTTAATAAGTAATTCTACAGGACTTAAAAAAGTGGTCCTCTTAAGTGATACCCAGGAGGACCAGAGGAGAAGCTGGGTAAGACAGATCCACTCCCCAAGAAAGCAGAACTATGAAATTAGAAGTATGCAAATGGTAAGGTGGAACCTAAGAGTAGTTTGTATATAGCAGAGACATATCGTCTTTCTCTGCTTGTGGATCAGCATTCCTCAACACTGCTGCCTTCTGCAGCTTAGATGGCACAGTCTGTCACAAGCATGCGGCTGCACCTGAATGAGCTGACATTGATTACATCATTATCATCCATATTCATTACAGTTAAGGATCCCGGCCTTATTGTGGTCCAGGTTGCAACAGTGCATAATTGGAGAGACTGAAGTTATGCAAAAAGCCTGAACTCAGTGAATTCTTCCTTGCCCCTTCCTTCTTCCACATCTACTTACTCTTTGCTGTGCTTCATGGGCACTTGCCTTCTTCCACAAGCTGATTTACAAATGCTGCAAAACATCTGTTCGTAAAACCAAACTGGAACAGTGAATAAAATCTGCCTAGAGGGCTGAGGAAGGTTTCATAGGTGCAAATCCTGGCACAAGATGTGGGTACAGAACTACATAATGGGTGGAGACATGTGGAACTCAATGACTGACACAAGTCTAAGTCTAAACAGATGCAGAGAGGTTTTGTTACAAAAGAAATTGCCTTTAAAGACCAATTTGAGTAGTAAGAAAGCAAGGTATCTTTTCTTCTTGTACAGGTATATGCTGGAGGATGAAAGAAAAGAGACCAGGAGCAGAAGGAAAAGATTTTTTAAATGTCCTAGAATAAAAGGCATGCTCTGATTTGCTGGAAAACCTGCATGAATCCTAGACACAGCTGGTTCATTCTGACATGTGCTTAAGGAGTGGTCCATAGCTCTGGATAAAACGAGGAATGAATAAGTAAGAAGGTACTTCTTATTTTGTCTATTTCTGTTTCTTTTTTTACTAGCTATTCCTTCTGTGTGTAAACCCAGAAGGCTTCTTCATATCTGAGAAAGCATAAACCACTGGAAAAGTGTAGAGCCCATATGGGTCTTTAGAGTGCAGTGTAATCCAAATGCAAATTCCTTTTTTTGCAGAAGGACGGTGCTTCTAGAAAGCATGTCAGAAAGTCTAAAGCAAAAGAAACTGCTGCAGCTCATGGCCAAGACAGCACTCGGGACCAATGTGAGGGGAAAATGATACCATATGGCAGTCTGACAAAAAGTCTCCTGGATGGCTTAATCAAGGGTTCAGTCAGAAAGAGCAGCCTGTACCTTAAAATATTTGTTTTACAAGTTTTTACAGACGAAAGTAGCATGGAACAAAATAAATGTGGATTACATTAAAGGGAACTGCAAACAAGGAAAAAAGGAAGAAAAAGGAGCGACAGAAAAGAAGAACAAGGAAAAGATCAAATGACATAGAGAAATCTGAGGGAACAAAAATGGAGACTTTTGTGAAAAACAGTGAAAGATTGAGAAAAGTGTGGAGAAAGCAGGAAGCAAAGAACAGGAAGCATCCATGACTAACCAAAACTGCTGTCTGACAGAATCAGCATCCCTTGCAATCTCCCAAAGGCTTAGCTTGACTCGGTCCTGCATGCCAGCCTGGTCTGTGGGCCACTGGGCAGAAGGGAGCTACCATACCCCTACCTCATGTTCCAGTTAGCAACGGGCTCTCCCATGTTCTTTGTTTCTGTATAACCCAGAAGACATGGCCTGAATTTAGGTTGTGAGACATCTAAGTGAGTGCATGTTGGTTTTTTGTTTGCTTTTCTGCTTACAGTTTGTGCTGTAGTTTGTACTTGTGCACCACTACAGTTTGGTTCTGAATGAAACTGGTTTTATTTATGCCAAAGTAGCGTAGAATGGCACCATGCCCATGCTTGCTACTTTTGCTGGATCAAACTATTTCTGTCCACTCTTTTAATTGAGTACTAATTCTAAATATAACTTTACTTTCAGTTCTTCTATTTCGCTGGACTTCCTATGAGTTCCTAGGCCCTTTGTCTATCCACTGTTCTTTATGTCCTCAAAACAGGTATTGGGCATAAGAGAGCCCATGAATAGCTAAAAATGCTATGAACCTGCTGACTGCCTAAAGACATTAGTTTGGATCTCTATCCTTTGCTAAGTCAGCAATTTCCTTGAAATATTCAGCAGCATCACTGTCTTTGATGAGAATTGGCCAAAGGATGGAAAAGTTTTTCTCAGGGGATGGACAGCATCTTGTAGGCATTATTTTGTTACAGAATCACATTAAAATCGTCATAGAATCATAGAATGGTTTGGTTGGAAGGGACCTTAAAGATCATCCAGTTCCACCCCCCCTGCCATGGGCAGGGACACCTTCCACCAGACCAGGTTGCTCAAAGCCCCATCCAACCTGGCCTAGAACACCTCCAGGGATGGGGCATCCACAGCTTCTCTGGGCAACCTGTTCCAGTGCCTTATCACCCTCACAGTGAAGAATTTCTTCCTAATATCTAATCTAAATCTTCCCTCTTCCAGTTTAAAGCCATTAATCCTTACTAAATTTCTCCCCCTGACTTTAACAGTATTCAGAAATAGTTGCTGACTGTGTGAAACAAGAAAATGGACTGATGCAAAATACTTCAAAACCAGTGCTATAACCATTGATTGTTCATGACTTGTACAGTCATGATAGAGTGCTTTCATCCATCCACACACAAGAACAGCACTCTGTTTCGTTGCATAACATTTTTTTCATTTAATTCCTGACACCACTGAGTTACAGCTGGCCTCAAGATAAAGGATATGTAACAGATTCCAAACACTGCAAAGGAGCATTCATATCCAAATTTCTGGGTCAACTCTTTACACAGATGGCCACTGGAATAATTTACCTTTCCCCACCTCTAGAAACCATATGTTTATATAACTGAGACCTTGGCTCAAGTCCATCTCTGCATCTGCCATCTAACACAGGCAGTAAACTGTCCCCATGCTGTATACTTTTACTTTCAAAACGTCCCTTCTACGTAGAAATAATATCAGACACATACCTTTTCTTTCAATTATAAAAATGGTGTTTTCCCTTGATCGGTAAGACTTTATAACTGACTCGGAGGCAAATGATTACAGCTCACAGATTTTTATTGCTCCAAAGCAAAAGAGAAAAGCAAGGTATAACCAGAGTTAAATGCTAGAATGTTAAATCACGATGGAAACTACGTCAAACAGGAAGCTGAAGCCACCTTCTTGCCTTTTATTTTGTAACTAGGCTGCTGTATTAGATATGATTGTGGAATAAACAGTGCAAAATAGCCGTTTCCTATTTCACACTCTATTGCTGAAACCAGTTAAGATACACAGGAGAGAACGCAAGGCTTCTGCCAACACTTTCGTCAGGGAAGTAGCCATTTCTCTGTTGGTTCACCATGGAATTTATGGCTGTGTGCTTACACTGCAATGAGTTTATACTATTGTATTAATCAACACCATTAAAACGAGGTTCCAATTACAGTTTCAATACAAAACAATATAAATGCAAAGTATTGTTATTATCCTTCCATCTGCTGATCTCAAAGTGCTTTGCATATGTTAGCAAGCCAAGCCCCATAACAGACAATGATATAATGTTTCAGGAAGTCAAATCAAGTTGCAAACCATGCTGCTTTTCTGGGTCAGAGACAGCTTATAGAGTCCTTTACACTCTGCAGTTGTTCAGTGGTACTTGTTCAGGAGTCCACTGCATTGCCTGTGTTGTTTAGCGAGATACTTAGAGGATTCAGAGAGGTTTTTCAAGGGGAAATGAACCTTTTCTTTTAATCACAAAATCTCCTATCTGTCTTCGAAATTATTTGTATAATCCTCAAATCTACAGTACCCAAGAAACAGAGAGCAAAGGATAGGTCTGGCTTCTGCAAGTTTGGAAGGTGCTTTTGGAAGATGGAAATGGAGATAGAAATGGTTAGGAACTAGAATAACTTGAAAAGAAAAGAAGACTGCTGCTCCTAGAGATATGAAGGGAGATCTCTTCCTGCCTTTGGCACTGTAACTTCATGTTTTTCTTTACTCAGATTTTTAATATGTTCTGCCTTGTTCTAGTGCCTGAAGAGCTCCCATAACTCCTGGATTGTACCTAAAAAGAATCAGGTCCGCTGATTCTTTAGGAAAACAAGATACTTCACCTTCCAATACAAGCTGCCAATACAGCAGAGCTCAGTTAGAGATCCTGTGTATGACCGGTTTGTAAATAGAAAAAAAAAAATATACAGAAATCCTCCTCACTTTTAAAACAAGAACATTGCAATAAAAAGGGTTTCTCTTACCCCAGGTTGGATAAGAGAGGCAAACACGGAGGGGGTGAGAGAGGCAACAGTGAGCAGAAAGACTGTATCATTTGCACACCGGAAAATAGTCATTAGAAGGGCCACTCTCACGATCCTTCCTGACTTTCCTTTCAGCTCAAACCAAGGTAAAATGCTATGATTGGAAGAGTGAAACTTGGTGAAGATGTGGATACTAAACAGCCGCAGTTACTGTGTTGGATTTAACCTCTTTAAAAGGTA
Organism: Cariama cristata; assembly: GCF_000690535.1. Taxonomy (NCBI): domain Eukaryota; kingdom Metazoa; phylum Chordata; class Aves; order Cariamiformes; family Cariamidae; genus Cariama; species Cariama cristata. Next base: position 26,580 of record NW_009619331.1, on the reverse strand, counting down.
AGGGATGTAACTACCATCTAACACTTATATCAGTTATAAAAAGCCACCAAGAATGGCGTGCTTTGGACTGTAGAAATCTTGTTCATAAGTTACAAGATTTATTATCCTTAAATTCTCTCTTTAGAACAGAGAGTCAAACAGAAGGTAAATATCATCCTCAAACATTTTATTCGTTTCCTCACTGACATCTCTTCTGCTTATAAAACTTACCTCTGTCTGGATGTTCTTTGACCTGAACGTGTGTAATGTTTTAAAAGGAGCATTCAAAATAGACAGCACAGCTTTGTAGTCTCAGTCTTTCCCACAGAGGATGTTATGCCAATTAGAGATTGGATTTGTTACCTTATGCAAACTGCACTGACCCTGTTGACAGGTAATCTGGGATAAAGTTAGAAGACAGAAAGTTTGGAAAGGCTTATCCTGCTTTTTGGCTTTCAGCTAGCTGAAGTAATTGCTGTTTGCAATGTATATATTTATTATTTTTAGATTGCGCACTGCTGCATCAGGATCATTCCATTGGAACTGTTCAGTGAGGTCTTGTTTCTGTAACACAAAATACACAAGCATTTTTGTTGCTCCACAAACCTGTGGATATTAACTCTTCTGCTCCTCATCAAACAATGTGACAAGATCTACAGACAAATCAAACAAACTGTAGATCTACAACAGTTCACACTTACTTTTGAACAGATCAATCGCAACAACCACTTCATAACCTTGGCACAAATCTTTCTTCTAATAAATACAATTTGAAATTTAAAAAAATAAACTCAGATGCTAGATTATAAATATTTTCAGATCTATTTCTGCTTACAAGCCTGGAAGAAACAGAATAAAAGACATATTTTCAAAAGCATCTGCATGTATTTGCACACAGCATTCAAAATATTTGCATTTGCGTACTAGGATATGATGTGTCACGACAGCATGCCAAAAGCACAGAAGCAAATTGAGGTTCACCTTTTCAAATTAGACTCATAATCTGATCCTCTGATCCTTCTATATGATCTTTTCATTTATTCTTTAGAAGTAACAAAAAAGCCATGATACATTGCTAACGTAGTGTGTATTCAATGTTTCTGAGATGCTCAATAGAGGAATTCCAAAGAGGTATGCAAGCAGAAGCTAACTACAGAAAACAGCAAACAGTAAGCAACTGAAAGAATAGGAAAAGAGAAATGGAGTAGTCAGTTTTGCTCTGGTCCTGAAACAGCCGCACTAATACTCTCAAATTCTCTTCATGAGGATTCACTTTCTCACTTTCAAAAGTGAGGTTCTAGTTCTACTCCCTGTTGATTCATTTATGTTGAACTCTCAGTATAAGTATTCCTTCCACTTCTCCGTTATTTAGATGTCTCTATGTAGTCTTTCTTTTTAAATAACCTATCTCTTGCCCTGACTTCCTTTAAAATTCTTAGAATTATTCCCACTGTGACCTTTACGACCTCAATGTATGTTTTTTGTGCCAGCAACCTACAGTCCCTTCTCTAATATGTAAATGCTACAGCCTGAGCAAGAATTCTTCATATTAAGTTCAAATAACAGGGCTGAATTCTGCAAACTCTTCACATGCATAGTCCCTACTCAGAGGCTTCCCTTATGTGTAGGATTTGCAAGATCAGGTATCCAGTTTGAATGTAATGCTTTTCCATTGGAAGTAGTTGGATTTGCATTTCTATGCTGGCCCTGCCTCATTGACATTTCCAACCCCATTTCTTTCTATGCAAGGGATAGATTTATTGAAAAAAGGGTGCGTTTTCCCCATGAAAAGTTATTTGCCAGTGGCATACAGAGATGTATTCTGACTTCTCTGATTCAAAATTTCACTAAGATTTTTATTTGCATGAGATTAGGGCATAACTCAATACAACTCTACCAGAGTATCATTCTGAATTTACATCTTCTGCAGGCACTGTGTGGGAAAGGTTGAATCAGTGTCATCCACCTAACTAAACTGATGGAATTTAAATGCTCATTTCCACAGAAAAGGGTGAAGTTCATTAATTTCAAATATTAGCAACAACAAAGACATCACGCAGTTTTGAAACAGTGATAGTATTTTTGTATTTTAATTAAAAGGACATTTGTCATATCCAATGCAATATAATCAAGTGAAGGAAAAAATATCTATGATCTGTTAACACTATCAACTGTCATATATCTGTTCATTAAAATCAAATAAAGGCATGGTAGTGAGAGTTCTATGATAAGCAGCGGAAATACAGGACAAACAGTATACTTGTCTTGCTTAGCGTCACCATTCTTCTAGCTATTCAGCCAAGTCCAGGAGGGCATATAAGGCTATTGAGCCATTTCCAGAAACCTTTCTTTCGCATGTTGGACAGATTTTGAAATGCTGGACATTAAAATGGCAAGTTTATGATTTATAGAAATGCTTGTACCAATTGATTGTACGAATCAAAATTGTGTAACCTTCTGAACAGTATCCAAAATAGCTTCTTTGGCTTCCCCAAATAGTGGGGAAGTGAAGTGGGGGATAGTGAAGAGAACCCCTCCTGTGCTGGTAACTGACCAACGGCCCCATAGAAAAGATTACTATGCAGGCAAAATACAAGTTCAGCTATATAAAAAGGTAGGAAGTTTGGGAAGCATTTATGAGTTTGGGAAGAGTAGAATGCAGAAGCTCAGTGATGTATAAAAAGCAAAATTCAGGCTCCACCAAGTCAAAAAAAAAAAAGAGATCTTTACAATAAGGAGGAAAAACAAAGAATAGGAAAGAAAAGTGAGGGTTTTTTTCAGGACAAAGAAACATGCACTAAAAATGAAATGTAGAGAATAAGGAGGAATACAGGTGAAAGAAAGAACTGAGAGGGAATGCTTTAAGGTGAGAGGAAGGAGAAAGGCAAAATAAGAAAAAGAGGAGAGACTGCCAGGTGGAGCAAAGGGAAAGGTTCCTGAGTGAAAGCAATGACTTTTTTTCCCATCCTTTAAAAAGCTGACAATTTCTTTGGCAGAAAATGCTTGGCAGAGGAGATAGGAACAGAGCAGGAGGTTTTAGAGGAAATTCAGAAACAGCAAAGAATTGAAGGGACAAAGGTCATACTAGCTTAAGAGAAAAGAAAAATAAAGATATTGGTCATGGGACACAAAAATGGATAAGAAAAGAGAACATCTTTTGCAGAATTGAAAACTCCATGATGCTTACAGTACCTTTCTTCAGCAAGGTATGGTGACACTAAAGTAGGGCAAAATCAATGAAAGATGGAATAGTAAAAAAAATGCAAAGAAGGATACCTCTTAAAAGGTCCCCTTAAAAGGAAGCAAAAGGAAAAAGGAACAGTGAATGAGAGAAGATCAGACAGGAGAGCTAAGAACAGCTAACAAAATGAATGTGCAGAAGTCAAGAGGGTCAGAAGAAAGTAATTCAGTGAAAGGCTGCAGTAGGCAGAAATCACAGTGCCTGGCTAACAGCATGGGTCTGTACAGGAAATGACCCCAAGAGACTGCAAGGGAGGGTAGATGGGACACCATGGAGTAACAGGGACCTTCACTGTGGAAGCCATGGTTCCCTCATCCTGACTGGAGAATTGAGGAGAGGGAGAGCCAGGATTACTGAAAGAATAGGAAGGAGAATCAAAAGAATGGCAGATGAGAGCAACAGAGGCAGATGAGGGCAGAGGAAGGAAGAATTAGATATGACAGATCCCATCTGCATTGATATGTCATCTCACTGCTTTGGCAACTTGCAGTAGTTTTGTGAAATGTTGGAAAAAAGAAGCTAAATTAGGTTTTATCCATTCCCCCTAAAAAAGTCCCAAAACACTGGAAAAGCTCCCAGTACTCAAAGTGTGTCTTGGCTATAAACCAAATTCACATTTCAGATTTGAATGGAAACCCAGAGTTATCTGGAATTACATTTTGTTTATGGCTTTAAACATTTATGGATTAAATTAGGTAGCTCTTTAAAAAATAGAACACACACACCTACATACATACATTATAAGGATTATTTGTTCTCTTTGAAATAGTGCTCCTGGGAAGATATGAAAACATATGATGAAACCTGTAAGGCATTTATCACCCTTGTTTGTCAGACTGTACATATATATCAAGCACTTCTTAAAAAGGAATTGTATGGTAACTGAAAATGATGGTTGTTGCAAGAGATTTGACACTACATTTCACATCTTGGTACAGAAGAAATTTGTGAAGCAGAGTTTTCAAAGCAAGGCTAAAAGAAAGATTTTGAAGCTCATAAGGAAACTACAAGTGTTAATGCTAATGACAGATAATTGAAATCTACTCTTCAGATTTTTAAGACTATACAATAGGATATTACAAATGCATGGTATGTATTTAATCATTAAATCTCATTCCTTTGTGGCTCAGAAAGCAACTAGCATACATGACTTTTTCATTAAACATGCGAATTTTTGGGGTATACTAAGAATTCAGCTGTGTCTTGTCATATGTTCTGCATAAAGAGATGCATGAAGTGTCCTATGAAAAACACAGGTTCTTCTCTCCTTTATTCTTGAGCAGAAATAAAGGATATAAGCAGAAATTTGATGCTCTGTCACAAGCAGCCAGCAGTAAACCTTTCTGTATCACAACTCCAGCACCAGATGCCTTCTGTCTGCAGTGAGGCACATCCAGAGTAGAGGATGATGATTACTGCATGGAGGGTCTGTGTTTGCTAACCATTAGCCCCTTGATCCTTTCAGAATTTCTGAAAGAAAATAAGATGGAAAACTGCCTGGTTCTTGAGCATAGCTGCTTTTCAATGCATGTAGTATTTTTTATTTTGTTCTCCAGGAAAGGATACCATTTTGTTTTGTAACTGTGCCATGGCTTTGCTGGACAGTTCCACTCTGGAAGAAACCAGAAGATGAGCAGGAGAGGCTCTGACATATCCTTGACTCATCCTACTTCTGCTTAATGCTGCAAATTACCTTGCAAAAAAGTCCAGTGGAGGCTTGCTCCCCCCTAGTAGTTTCAATTCTCATTCTGTACAAGGCTGATGGATGATTAGTGATTGGGTGCAAGCATCAAAAAGCCCCACTCTTTCTGGTATGAATATATAAACAATAGCTATTAAAGGAAAACATAAACTCAGTTTCTGAGATGTCTCTGAAGAGAGAGAAAATTGCTACCTAAACCAGATGTGAGGGTCATTCCTGAAGAAATTTTCATCAAATATTTCTGTATTATTTGAGATCTTCCTTACCAGATTTGCATCTGATCCTGCAAAGTACTGAATGCCTATGCTCCTCAGGGAAGTCTGAGAGATCTGTCAGTGTTGAGCACCATATAGCCATTGAAAGATCTCCTTGGGTCATTCATAAAGGCTAAAATTGGCTTTGGGGAATGGAACTGGTGCTTTATCTCCTTCCTCAGACCTATTGGACTTTCGGAAAAGATAAATTGAAACAACTCAGTAAGAATTTTCCCACAGTAAAGAATGCAGAAAGACTTGGTTCTTTAGAGGCAATAGCTGCACCATAAAAAAATTCCAGTTGATGGACAAGATTTACATTTCAGGCACTTGGAATATTTCTTCAAAATGTGATGGCCTTTGGCAGACAGCTGTGCTATTATTACTGTCAGAGTTAAGTTGATCTGTATTCTATGATTTATGTTTCCTGGGACAAATATTTTGAAAAATTAAATCCCTATTTGGAGCTAGAGTATCATAATTTTGGGAATGTTCAGTGCTGGACTATTGTCTCAGTCTCTGCCCCAATCTCAGATACATCCAAAGTTAAAGAAAGTTTCAGTGATTACACTCTGTCAGTCTCTGTAGGACTGTGATGTATTGGAAAGCCACTTTATTCACTTAGTACTACTATCTGATCATCTAGACAGTCTGGTAGCATTCAAACGCACTCTGTCCCTTTTTTCCTTTGTTATCAACCTTTTTTTTTTGGCATTGGAATAATCAAGTAATTAACAGACAAATGCCTGTAAAAGTATTTAAGGTAGAGAGACAACAAGAAACCAACCAATAAAATTCCTGTTCCTAAGATAACAGATTTTATTTAGACAGCAGTGAGCTACCAAAAAAAAGCCCAACAAAAATCCATCATGACAGGAAACACGACATGACTGCCAAAGCATTTCTAACTAACTCAACATGTGAAAATCTGTTCCAAACTGCTGTGAAGGGTTGGTTCAAGACACGTCCTGACGAAGGCACAACAGCTGAAACATTAGCATGTCTAATTTGATACAGCTAGGCAAGCAAAAACTTTTAACTGACGCACATTGAGGTTGTGTGTTAAATGAGGGTGAATGGACTTTGATTTCCCTTTTCAGGTCTACTGGCAGCCCCAGATGACTCTAAGGTAAGTGGCTGGAAGAAAGTTAAAGATCTCAGCTTCAATGACCAACTTTCTTACCTATCTTAACTCACTGAAAGAACTGCAACAATGCTTAAATCACAACTGTTACTGGTATTAAACTAAAAATTAATATTGTTGCTTCACTCTTAAAAGATTTTCTTTTTATGTCTACATCTATTTACGCATGGAACTTCTTGCCAGCAGAAGATACACACAGACGGAAACAGAAGAGGTACATTATTCCATAATCCCAGCTTCTATCTTCTTGTAACGTCCTAGTTTGCAGACTCAATAAGTGAATTTGCAGTAATCTTTCTCCTTGTGAGTTATGCACTCGCCCTCTTCAATCCACAGGTATATTGGCACCAAATTTATGTGTACAATAGAGGAAAAAATTAGCAGTCTCTGCTATGATCAGTCTTTAATTTTTCTAATTAAATCAAAAAGCCAGAAAGAGAAATCCATCTGATAATCTTGAAATGTATACAGAGTTTGTAGAGGAGAATTAGAGAACAAACAATAAAACCCAAGAACATACCCTCTATTTCTTAAGCACTCAAGTTCTTAAAAATTATTTGAAACAGGAGATACTGGGGCCATGCAGGGTCAAATAATATCTCTTATTAGAGACACTGTTGATCTTCATTTTATCTTACAAGGTCTGAGGGCAGATTTTTTGCATGACCAACAGTATCAGTTGCCAGTACCCCAATACAACTGCAAGAAACGGAGAGCATACAGAGAATAGCATAGGTGTGGTACAAACAGCACCAGCCTGTGGGACAGTGAAGCCTCTGGCATGCTTTGGGGAAAGGGCTGAAGTCACAGAGCCCTCTCCCTCACAGCTGTGCACAGCTGGTGCCCTAGCACCAACTCTACCAGGTCTCTGGACCTCCAGGAGCTACATTTGCTCACCAAGCCACAATTGAGTTATTCAGAGTTCATTCTCCAAAATCTCCTATCTCCCAGGCACAGGGAACATATCTGCCATATCAAGTTGTACAAAAGGTTTTTCTAGCCTACTCATCCTGTCTTCACTGGTGGCCATACGTGGATGCCTAGGGAGAAAACAACTGAAACCAGATTAAGAGTATCATTTCATTCCACTGATTTCTCATCTGTTTTTAAGGAGATAGTGAGGCAATATTAATTTATCCTCCACCATTTCAGCTAGGCTAATGGGTTTGCTCTTAATTCTCCTATTTCTCCCCTCCCCATAACCTACAAAAATAAACTTTGCTATCACACAGAATCAAAAAATCTCCCAATCATATACTAGTTTTAAAGAGGCCATATATACCTACTCATATCCATTGAAAAATCTGTGGAGCACCCAGCATAATTGCACACATACAAGCATCTGTCTCCTCAAAGAAAACAAAAGGAGACAAAACAGAAGTGGCCTGTCAAGCAAGGCAATGGACCAAGCAGCTATACATGATCCCTCTCGCTGCAGTTGCTTGTCACTGCCATCACTACAAAGCCAACTCCAGACAGGCACGCTGAGGAAAGGGAAGTTCCTGCAGCAAATTCAGTCTACATAGGAAAGAGCACAGCTCAAGCAATTTAGAAAAAGTTTCTGCTCTTTCCAGCATGCCTTGTATCACAGCTTGGACTTATTTTCGTATACTAACCTGCTTACACTCTCTCCCCTTCCAGTGCCTCCTGCCTTCTCTTAAGACTACAAGCTCTTTAGAATCTGATGGATGACACCTGCAGTGATCATTCAAGGGCTTAAGGTTCTTGCAAAGGATCTACTTTATTTTCTATTTGGTTTTAATTGGCTGTGCATAATAACAAAAAGGGCTTCACAGCCCCCTGCCCACAATCTCTGCCTAGGAACCTCAGCCCTTAAAGGCACAGACCACGTTGCCACAGCATTCTCTTGAAGCTAAGAGAGTAACATTTAAAAATGTACACAATAAACAGACAGATTTACATTAACATCATGAACATACAAACTGTTCTGTACATGTAGACACACAAATAGTTTATAGTTGTGTATTGTAGTCAGTTATGTTGACAGTATGGTAGAGGCATTTAACACTGTGCATTGGCTTATCTAAGAACAACCTATCTGTGAGAAACAGAGACCATTTTAGGATGAGCAAGTTAATTACTCGTGACTGAAAGGTGACAATTTGGGCTTCTTTTCCTCTGTCTCTGACCCTAGCTTAGATAAGTGCTTTAACTCAGCTACGTAGTTTAAATCAGCATAAGCCAATCCTAATGCCCCAAAATTGGTCATGACAGCACAAGCTCTTGTATGGCTGTGCAGTGAAACGGACTGGGAAACCGACTCAGGTTAAAATTAACTCAGCAAAGGAGGGAAAGGAAAAAAAAAAAAAAAAGAGAGAGAAAGAAAGTACAGCGTTAATACCTTTAGGAGAAGGAAGAGAGGAAGAAGGAAGTAGTCCTGGTAGGAAGAGAGCACACACTCTTTTTTGCAGCATTGCCAATTCATGTTGGCTTATATTATTTGTGTAATTAAGATACTGAAGGATGCTGTTTCATCTCATATTAAATCCAACCTGACTGTTGGATGCCACTAAACAGGGTAGCCCTGTGTTCTTCATATGTCTCTCCCTAGTCTCTTGCTGGACCTCATGACTGTGTGGCTGTGGCATACATCAGGTCATCTTTAGTGGTCCCATTTGCTCCCTCATTTGCACCCTGTAGGCATGCAGTGTCAAAGCTGGTGCAAGGATGGTGGGAAGGTGAAGGTGGTGTGGAGGGGGAAGAAGAGCACTTGGTGTCAGCCTGCAGTTAAATCTGATTAAGGACACAGTGAAATTGCACCCAAAGGCCACAGAGGCAACAGAAGAGTGTCTTACTCAAAAGCTCTCTTCTCACACTTACTTACACTGATCCAACAAGCTTTGAGGGAAGATTTTGTCACAAGTACAGTGGCTATCAAAATTTGGGACTGCTATCCCGCCTGGCTTCTCCAGGAAAGGTTCACTTCTGGTGAAATCATTAAAAGACAAAAGCACAGATTATCTGTTTTGTTTTACTTTACTTCGTTTTCTGGAGTATAACTGGCAGAGAACACGAAGGAACCAACTGAATTTAAAACCCCAGCCTTTCATTGACTTCAGTTCCCTGAAATGTAGACAGGAATCACGGAGCTTCCCTAAAATGCTAGCAATTCTTCTGGGAGTACATATCAGGTTGTGCAAAGCCTTGGGGTCCTCAGTCTGTGACAAGTATTGCCTGTCTGGGCAAACTCTCAAATATGGTGTGTCTCCTCTTCCAAAAGGGAAGAAAGAGGCACCCACCTATCTAGTGGTAATGTATTACATTCTGTTTCCTACTTATTTATTCCTTGGTGAATGAGATCTACACACAAGCAAGGGAGTTCCATCTTTTTTCCCACCCTCTCCTCTTGGCCCTGTGATTCCTCAGTCATGCCTCCATGAGAAAATGAATTAGGGCACATATGCTGGATCCAAAATGTTGTAGACTCAGAAGAAAAAGTAGTTCAGCTAGTACAAACTCACTCTGTGGATCCAAATTTGTTAAAAAAAAGTATTTAAATGGTAACTCTGTCCCAGCCAGATCACATATCACCTGTCCACCTGCAGTCAGCATGAAGCCAGAATAAATAGTGTACTGTGTGTTCTAGGTAATTTGACAGAAATGCAGCTACACACTCAGGTCTGATCCAGCCCAAACCTGGAATAGGAGTTGATCTGGTGGTGCACAGCTCTGGTATTCCTGAACACAGAACCATAGCCCCAGCACAATAAAACTAACTAAATCCTTTTTTAATCCTCCACCTAATGCTGCAGAGGATTTCTAGCAAAGCGAATCATGCAAGATGGATTGTCTTCTCTTTTTTCAGGTCTGAGCAGAGTGTTCTGTAAGAGGTCCCCAACTCCTTCCTCAGTTGTTCTGGGGTCTTGAATCTACCTATGAGCTCCAGGGCTCAGCACAGAGCACTGCAGCAAATTCCTGCCTATGCAAACATTTTATTCTCCTGTGCCTGCAGTGGGAAGAAGCTTAGCAGTGGAAACCTACAGTTTGTTTACTTCCGGAGGTACTGGCTTTACTTCAGTGTAAACAAAACTGCTTTTTGTGTAATTTGTTGCCAGAAACAATGTCCAAAGTAATTTAAAAGATGGTCTAATTGCTTTCAAATTAATAGTCCAATCATTTCCCATATTGCTTAAGACTCCTGGAGAAAATCCTCTGAACTAATGGTGCTGCTGTTACTCTCTATGCCTGTGGTGTGCTCCATATGCATACACACCAGTGCTAATGCAAATGCTTACCGAGTCACAGCTCATACAGCCACATGCTGCTGCGCTAGACTCTAAATCTGCAGTACATGCAGTCCTCTGTGTTTCTTTAAATGTTTTTTTGTGTAACAATTTTTATGTTCTCCACTTTACTGGAATATCGACTACCTTCCATAAATTTTCATCAGGATATGGGGAAGGCTCTTCTTTTACAAATTCCAGGTATCTTCCTAAAGTCTTCCCAGCAGCCTGAAGTGTTTGAAATCTGGCTTCCTCAGGGGACTTGGAACCCAAAATTTCAAAATTTCAAAATTAATTCTTTCTGAGTCTGCCTTATGAAAATAAATTGTGAACTCTCCTGTCATTTTACCTCCTGTCTGGTGCTCTTGTTTAAAATCATGCCATTAATCTATTTTTTCAACTTCTCATGGAATGTATCGTTCTTCAGCTAGAATTAAGTTTTCTCAATATTCTGTTCTGCCTGAAGAAATGATTAAACTCAGAATTATTACCCCCGTCTGTTGCCAGAGATAATGGGAACTTCTGTCTTCTTCTTTGCTTCTTCCTTTATTTGCAATGTAATCAAAATTAAATAGAGTGAAGTACAGCTTAAATCTTCTTTGGTTATCTCCTTTACTCACAGAGAATTTAAGGTGTGACGGGCTTCTAAAGTTCCTTCCTTCCACTTTCTTTTTGTAGTACATTCAGGTTTCAGTTTTCCCTAGAGGCGACAGTTTTTGCGGAACATATGCTTTATTTAGTGCCCAGATTCAATTTAAAGTGCCAATCAAAGATGGAGGAACATTTTATCAGCAGGGGCCGGATAGAAGCAGCCACATCCAGCAAAAGAGAAGGATGGCAAACATCATCAGCAAGACCTGAAAGGTGGCGTAGGATTGAGCTTTACCCTGCCCCAGCAGCTAAAGCCTGGGGTTTATGGAGCTTCCATATGGAGACTGTAAGCACATGAAACGGCTGCAACCTCATTCTTGAAGCTGGTCTCTCTGCCTGTCTTCCACAGCTGCTCATTTACTCTGCAGAACATGGCATAAGCAAGGAGAGGGTGGCCAACACCAATCTAAAGCTCTCAGCCTCACAGGACAGACTGCCATTAGGGCACTGGTTAGTACCAACAGTGAGGAAGGAAGGCTTACACATATCATACAGTATAAAGTATTACCAGAAGGAAACAACAGCTAGTAACAGCCAGCCTGTTCCACACGCGGTCTTGTAATAACGTGACTCTATGCTGGTATCCACTATCAAAAGCCATCCTGCTCAATAATTCTGAGTACCCATGCTTCCCTGAGCATGAAATAAAAGAGAAGACACCCTTTCCAAAGAATATTGCTTCTGCGAGAAGGTAATACACAGGCACTAAGATGTACCCTATAGACAGACAGGGAGGAGGAGATAAAGGATGTGAAAAGGGAGATGATGACAGGCATGGAACAAGGCAAAATCAGTTGACATTCTGAACATGATTACATTCTAATATATAGTCAGCAAAACCGGACAGGAAATGTCACGAGTACAGGCTTTCTTATGCCATTTACAGTACTTCCTGCTTCCCGGCAGGCCAGATATTTCACCAGAACAGGCTCTTTAGCTTTCTACCATGGAAAGAACAAGGAAGTACAAAAGTGGACAAAAATAAAGAGATTAAAAATAATTAGCAGAGTGTTTTCAACCTTTCAAAGAGGGCTGCTCCCACTGCGTCTTGGGTTCGACTTTGACTTCATTTCACCTTGTTTTCCTTTACCTACCTTCACTACAGATGATGGTCCCAAGGCACAAAGCTTACATGCAAATCTTAACTTTCCTAAGTTTGGGTAAGTCTGAATCTAAGGATTTGGTTCAGGTTGGGTGGAAATAACCTCTGGTCTGAATCTTACTTATATTTCAAATTCGGAGGTGCCCGGAACTAGGCTTAGAGGCATCTCAGTCCAATAATGCACACATACAGAATGAGGAAAATAATTTAGAATTTTAGAATAAGCCCAACCCGCCCCCCCCAAAAAAAAAAACAAAAAAAAACCAAACCAAAACACTCCAGATGACACAACAGTGTACTGGGTCTGGCTGCAATGGAGTTAAATTTCTTCACAGCAGCCAGTATGGTGCTGTGCTTTGGATTTGTGATCAAAACACTGCTGACAATTCACCCGTGTTTTAGCTACTGCTAAGCAGTGCTTGCACAGCGTCAAGGCCTTCTCTATTTCTCACTCTGCCGGCTACAGGGAAGAAGGCCAGGGATGGGCAAGAGGCTGGGAGGGGGACACAGCCGGGACAGCTGACCCCAGCTGACCAAAGGGATGTCCCATTCCATATAGCATCATGCTCAGCAATAAAGACTTGGGGGGAAGTCTTTCCAAAGTAGCTGTTGCTCTGAGACTGGCTGGGCATTGCCCGCTTGTGGGAAGTGGTGAGTGAACGCCTTTGCATCACTTTTTTTTGTTTTGTTTTGTTTTTTCTTTTTTCCCTTTCACTTATTAAACAGTCTTTATCTTGACTCATGAGGTTTTTCTCACACTTGCTCTTCCAATCCTCTCCCCTGTCCCGATGAGGGGGGAGTGAATGAGCAGCTAGTGAGTGCTTAATTGCTGGCCAGGGTTAACCCAGCATGAAGAGGAAAGCATACAATTTTTCAAAGAGAAGAAAGGAAAATAAAATTATTTATTTGCTAATTCTATTGAATTGAAGTAGAAATGAAACAGGAAAAACACTCTTCATTTTTCAAGCCAGAGTATATTCAGGGGCCATACTCCATGGCCACATTTAAGCATGTAACAAACATCCGTCTCAGGTGCCACTTCTTTATTATTAGGCATTAGATTTGGATAGCCTCATTAGGCTATCCACTTTGTAAAATTTGGTTTCTTAAATATGAACAGAAGTTTTATCACTGCTCATGTCTCAAGAACAAATTTTAAAAGAGGCCTATAAATCTTTTGCTCCTTTATAGCAAATACACTATTCAGACACTAAGTTTCATAGCACAACAGTGCGACAGGTAAGTATGTTTTATTATCCCATTTTAAAGATAAGGAAATCAAGAAAGAGACCTAGAGCGATCTGTGCAAGGCCACAAAGAGTTAGTGTCGGAGTCAGGGCTGGCTGGCTTTCCCTTCTCTAAACCCTGGCTTCAGGTCTGTGGACGACATTCTGCTTCTGCCAATAGTCCATGTGGTTTTACTTTGTTTCTTTGAGAATTCTGAGACAGCAGAACATTCGGAGTAATCTATGTTTGATACAACATTCACTACAATTATGTTAAAAATCCCTACCGATGACGAACCACTACCTCTGTCATGCATGACTGATATACCAATTTCTGCAACTCAAAAACGCCAGAGAGGTGCATAGTTTAATTTTGTTTATTTATGCTTGCCAATTTAATCCTTTCTTCAATAATTCAACAATGGCAGTGTTTCCCCTCCCCCTTAATTAGTCACTGGCTCTTTAAACTGGATGGCAATGATCGTAAGAGGTTTTTTACGTCTTTCATGTTATAGTAAAGGACTCAGATATTTTTTTCCCTGAAGTCATTGTTGAATTCGACAGCAGGACTATTCGTTGCAGAACTAGCTGCAATTAGAGCAATTATGCAGATCACATGTCTTTCCAGTTTAATAGCTGGTTTTTTGTTTTGTTTTTCTTTTTTCTTCTTCTTCTTTTTTTTTTTTCCTCTTACTGCAGCTTCTCTAAGCCAAAGAAGAGGATAAGGAAAGACAGACAGACAAGTGGACCACCTACTGACTAGGTCCCACCATGGAACTGGAGAATTTGTTAAATACTTTTGTGCTGGAGGAAATTCCTGCGGGGTGCTTTGCATCTCAGCTTGCCAAAGGTCATCATCACAACAGCACCCCATGCTCTGTTCCTGCTTCCCAGGCAGGAAGGGGATGGCACACTTCGCAAATACTGATATACCTCTGTTCTCTGCAAAGTGGTTTAGAGCGGATAACTGAAACAAACTATGAATCAGAGGGGAACCAACACAAATAATAGTAAATATAGAGTAGCTTGCATTGTAGAAGTTGCAGAAGGAAAAAGATCTTAGTCTCAGGCACCTGTTTATCTAGCCTCTGCCTCACAAAGAAAAAAACAAGTCACTAATTAAGATATAGGGCACAACATGATCTGTTTTCCTCACTGAAAAAGCATATTGACTTCAGTGAGAACCGTGAGCTTACAGAGCATCTTTCAAAAATCCATCCCCAGTCACACCAGACACTTCTATGCTTGTGAGATCCTGACCTTCAAAGAACAGTGTGAACAAAGTAAGAAACTGCTGTCCTGAAAGGCATAGTTATGAGCATAATTCTGGTCCTCCAGACCCAGAAACACCTAAAAGCCTAAAAATCTGAGTATTGCCCTTAAATACTTAACTGAAAGGAAAATTAAAGAGACTAGCAGTCACCTGTATCTTGATTTATTGCCTCGTCAACAAAGCCTTCTAGTCCTGCTTTTTCAAATTTTCTATCAAGAAAATATCTCAGATTGCCTGTGAAGCAAACAGAAGTATCATGCCCAGGCTCCAAAATTATACAGACAACTTTACAAGCAAGTAAGTTATTCTGTGACATCTTCTAAACAGTTAAACAAAACAGAGTCAGACAATTGACCACCCCTGAAAAAGACCACGCAGTAACATCACAAAGAACTTCTGGCATATCAATTGCATTTTTTAATTCCAGCCAAACTTTCAAAACAAACTCAACATATTATTAAAGCAAACCCGATGGCACAGATATTTTGTCTTCCATGTGGACCACTTGGCTTCATGTGAGAGCTAATCAGCAGCGAACACTACACTTCAGTTTGCAAAACATTTTAGACAACAATTCAATATAATAAGAGCAAAACTTTGAAAATTTGCCTTTTGGATATGTGGATTTTTGTCTGTAGACATCAGGAGGAGGTAAAGATATTTATGAGGTTAAAAAGAATTGGTTTTATTATTTGTTAGTTCTAGGAGTGCAAACCTATATTTCCTACATATGTGTGCATGTTATGCAGCCTTTTATCGCCTCTATCCCCCTCCCTGCGTAGCTCACAGACAGGGGATATCCACATGCAAATGTGAAAAGAATATTCTAGTTATGAAGATCTGACAATGAGCCACTGCATTCACGTTGTCAAAACCTCCAGCACAGTACAGCTCTTTTGTGTTGTCTTGCTGGAAGAAACAGATCTAAGAAGGTTCAAATTTCACTGCTCTTCTCCTATGAGATTTTAGTAAGAAACGTGCAATATAGGTAGTTTTACATCTTAACAACTTGGGGACCTGCATCTGTCTTTTGAGGTAATTTGCAACTAGTATAAGATAAAGCAGGGAAAAAATTTAAGGAAGTTTGCAGTAAAATCAACAGCATCTAAAGGTAAGTTGAAACCATCTTCTGTATGTCTCCCTGTCTTCCTGTTCTGTGAGCTATGCCGACCAACTGCATGAATAGGAATGGATTCATAGACACATATTCATATTACACACACATACACAGACTTTCTTAACTTGGCCTGCATCTGTATATGGGACTGATTTTAAAAACCTGTAATAAAATTACTCTCATTAATGTCAAATGGCTTTTAATCAAGCAGTTTGACACTAATGAGACTCATTTTATTAAGGACTTCCTAAAAGTTTGGGTTCAAATCTTGATTTTACTTGATCTGTAGCAAAAGCCCATGTGAAATGCATAGAACAATGATTTTACCTTTAATTAGGCTTTATTAAGGGCTTCAAACAATTTAAACACTTAGGCTACTTTGACAGCCAATTAAGGACATCAGTTTACTGTAAACATTTGAAAAGGTTAGCATAAGCTTTTAACTTGTCACGTCTAAAGCACAAGAAGCTCTTCATCTACTTGTAGCTTCTACCTATTCAGATAAACAAAATGAATAATGTTACCTGGAGTTTCCAATGCGTGCTAACAATGACAGGGTCAGCAAGAAAATCTTAAGTTACGTTTGCAATATACAGTTTCACACAGGCAAGCATGACAGGTATAAGAGGCTGGTCCTCTAATAAATAGAGGGTTATGAGATGACCTCAAGTTGCCCCTTGTCATTTCCATGGTCTCCTCCTAAAGCACACAGGAGGGAAGGGACAAGGAGCAATGTCATAGCGCAAAAAAAATATGTCTCGTATTTAGCCACGCTGTTGTGTTGGGGTACTTACTATATGCTGCACTTGGTATAAACCCAGTATAGTAATCACTTTCTGTAAGTCATCATTTCCTCAAATTAGTTTCCCTAGCTGCTCCAGGGGTAGCACAGCAACCTAGTTTTCCTAATAATGATTTTATGGTAAAGCTAGAATTCTGCTCAGATAATTTCAGCAGTTTTTCATGGAATGTCCAGCTGTACTTCTGAATGTAACTGCTTTTCTGATTTTGTCTTAGCTTATTTTATGTACACTTACAGGTGGTTTTCCAACATATTATGCAACATGCTATTGTTAAAAATTCTTCTTTGAACATCTGGAGATAAAACTTTTGAATTAACAGTCACATTTTCATTATTTTTTAAGTCTGTCAGGCCTTGAGCTTCACTTTCTTGTCTTTCCAAGAATAAATCTGGTAATCTCTTCTGAGTTTTATCAGGTCACTCCAACTTTCTGTGATACTCCTTGTGAATGGATTTCATTATCCAAGGATAAGTTTCCTTGAGACATTTAGTTGCTACAGCTGGCTTCCATGTGTAAACTTCTCATCCTGACAGCATCTCCCTCTGACACTAGAGATGAAAAACTTGCCAGTTGTGTTATATTGTTTTCTTTGTTTAAGTTGAAAGGTTTTCCATTGAGTCCTCACCTGTGGTATTACTGGTGCTAAACAAAGCCTGTTCTGTTGGAGGAGGAATTCTTGTTCTCCTAATGCATGCAGCAGTGTTAAAGCATCATTTCCTGTAGCTGAAGCAACAGTAACAATATTATTCAGAAATGGTTGCATGATCTTTGTCATCTTGAGACCATCTCACAGCCAAGTTAACAAAATCTGTCTATGCATCTAGAGAGTCCAAATCAGGAATAAATACACATTTGGACCCACTCCAGAGATAGTCAGGCAGCATTGTACAGTTACATGACCCGAATTAGTGCCCTCCTCCAAATATGCTGGAAACACATCACCCTGATTCAGTCAGCTGGATCCTGTTCACTGTCACACTAACATAAAGCTGGAGTATTGCTTCTGATGACAACAGAGAGTGATACATAGCTGTGATGTTGACCAGAAAATTGGCCAGAACTAGAGCTGACCAAGCAACTCAGAACACAATTGACTAGGCGAGCACCCGACACTGTCCTTGGGAGTCTGTTGCAGGTTGCTGGATTCCTCTGCCACACTGGAAGTAACAAGATAGATGATTTAGTTCCTTTTACTTTTTATTGAATGTCTACCAAAAAATGTCCTTTCTTATTCATTATTTTAGCACTGGGACTGAGTTATTTTTTCTGGTTTTGTTTACTTCATGGATGGATAGATGAAGTAAAAAGTGTACAAAGTGACACAGGATACAGCAAAATCCATCTGTGTTGTCAAGTTGTAACTGATCACGTAAATCAGAGGGTATTGCTTCTCCCTTTCGTGGTACAAATGTGATTCTTCTGGTCAGAAGGAGGCCTTCAGAAAGCCCAATCTTTTTTATCTCTCAGGTTGAGCTAGCATGGATTGGATGTTTTAAGCTGTCATTTCTCAGGCTCACATAGACCTTGCCCAAGGCACCATTCCCTGAAAAAAAATTGATGATTATAAGATTTATTTGCTGGGTAGAGCTTCAAAGTGTAACTTTTAAATACCACATTTGCATTGTGTGTGTATCTGTGAGCATGATTTTGTTGCATTCATGAGACTCCCATGAAAGGTTCAGGGAACTTAATGAGCTGGTTTATCACTGGTGGTGATAATCTATATACTACAGATACACTTCTTACACTGTGAATATTGAAGTTTAGAGCTATGACCTGCAGAACTGACAACAACAAATCCTTTCTTGCATTTCAGCAAATAGTTACATGGTAATGTACATACCTCTCACTGAGGAAACAATTCTTCAGAATACAACAAAGTTTAAAGCTTTGCAACATGCAAACACCACCTCTTTCAGGGTGGCTTTCCATAGATGCTCTTTTCTTTTTAATGATGATTTTAGCAGTGTTTTTTTTTAACTGCTATCACAAATACACATTCTGCACATTAAACAGGTCCCTGCATCATATTTATTTCATGGAATAATCTGCATTTTACAGCATGAAGAAAACCAGTGTAAATGCAAAGGGCCACAGAGAAGTGTCAGACTTTTAACAGGTATCTTGGGAAATGTTCTCACTTGGTTTGCTCTGCAATTGCTCAGTTGCTGAATCAAAAATACAAATATTTGGCTCTGAATTATCCATCTGAGGAATCAACACAGAAGAGACAAGTAAGGTTAACACAGAAGGGAAGAAGGAGTGGAGTGCTTATGGGTGCAGAGGAACTTGATGTAATTTAGAACTAGTGTTTTATATTTCTCCCAGAATGAGTGAAAGTTTTCTGGGAGCAATCTAATTTCCTGATGAACTGTGGGAGTTTAATTTCCTAACAGCAGAGAAAGGTGGCAAAAACTGTCTTTTGTATCACTTACTTACAATATAAATCCAAACCAAAATCACTTTCATTTTAAAAAACAGTTAAGTCCCACAGAAAATGTACTTTATTGTCAGTATCACATCATTTACAAAGTTGGGCCATTTAACAGCAAGGAAATTAATATTTAAGGAGACCGTAAATCATACATTACCCACATAGTAAAGTCACACAGTATTCTTATCAGTTATAAAAAAATGTCTATTTCAGCCTTAATTCTGGC
Source organism: Cariama cristata (assembly GCF_000690535.1). Lineage (NCBI taxonomy): Eukaryota > Metazoa > Chordata > Aves > Cariamiformes > Cariamidae > Cariama > Cariama cristata. Next base: position 7,184 of record NW_009619331.1, on the reverse strand, counting down.
CAGGGGCTTAACTTTTCTAGCTCCATTTTTGTAATTAATTATTTTCGTTTATTAATTCCTTCTTTCATTCCTTCCTTACCTTTTCTCTCTCCCATGCCCTTCTCTCTTGTTATACAACAATGTAACAGAATCAAAAGTCCATCTAAAAATGACCTGTAGATAAACAACTAAGAACCTAGCTAAACTTAAGACTCAGATGATGCTTTGTCGCTATAGATGTATTAATTTCACTTGTTAGTTATCATCATTCTCCAGACAATACATTTCAGACAATAAATGCACAGGTGAGCACAACTGGACACATAGGAGGCTTACATAAAAGACAATATTCCCAGAACTTTCAGGGAGAAATGACTTCTCTGAATTAGTGAGCAGCTAAACACATCCAGACTCCTCTTCTTCCTTCAAAGGTTACTTCCTCCAGTGCTGGTTTACACATCTCTGTGCTGAAGACTCAGCAGTGATATACCTTCTGATTCAGAGTTACCTTTAATCACCACTGTAGGACTCTGCACTTTGAACATGGACTACAAGTTACAGAGCACTAGGCCATTATCTATCATGAAGATATGATACCTCAGTGAGGATCTCTCAGCAATGCTGTACTAGATACACAGCATCATGGTCGTTCATGAAAACTTTCAGCTTTGATGTCCCTTGTTTTTCAGAGGTAAGCACAGAGAATAACATCCCATGAGTAGGACATACAAAATAGACATCTTGGTGAGAATGAAGGGGATAATTGATGGGATGGACAAAGAGGGAAGAGAAAAATCTTTCCAGCAGCAAAAAGATGAGCAGAGAAGGAAAGGCAGATAGACTGCAGAAATTAAAAAAAGATATATATTTGAAGAAAAGGATATGAAGGAGAGAATTTGGGAAAGGAAAGAGCTCTCATCAATGGATTACTTTGTCTTTTACGCCGTATCAGAGAACATCAAAAACACTCTGACAGAAGCTGTCAGTGTACCTCTTCTCTTCAGCAGGCAGAGCGCAGAGGCATTTGGAGAGATGTGCATTTTCTCTATCCATTGTAACTGAAACGCCAGAATTGTCTCCTTAACGAACTGACACAGCAAAATGAGTTTCTGAGGTAAGAGATCAGTGTCATCCTCTTGGAAAAAACCACTTCTCACTCACAGCATCTTTCTTTGTAACTGAGCCATTCTTACTGAGTGTCTGTGTTTCTGCTCTCTATCTCCTTTCAGACTTAAAATCCATCAGGATGTATCAGACATAGCTGAATCTTTTCCCATTTTTACTTAAAACTAATAAACAATGAATGGAAACTTCCATTTTTGCACTCTTGGCATTTGTTTAATTACTACTACAACAAGGAAGAACAGATACAGTTCTACCAGTGGCCATGCTATCCTTTTGTTTGGTAAACCCTTTGACTTCTTCACTATTCAGAAGCAAGAAAGTTCGTCAATGGAATCTTAGGCAAAAAGTTTGATCCACAGCTGTATTCTTGAACTCCCCATAGAGAGAATTATTACAGAACTATAACAGAATTATTTCTTATTCAATCACAAACAAATAGAGATTATATGTCCTAAAATATCCCTTCCCAACTTCTTGCTTGTCTGGAACACAGAGTGTTCAAAAACCTGCCATACTTCCTAAATGACAGGTTGGTGCTCTTTCAGCCTCCTTCCCCATTAATAAACTCATCGCTTCCAGGTCATATCTTCTGTTAGACACAGGGTGTAGTAAAGAAGCTTTTTTTCATTTCAAGGCCTAACAAATTGCATTGAACAAGTTCCATGCAAAGAAATGGCAGGCATATAATTCACAGGAGTTGTACTGGAGCAATGGAGAGCTCCAACTTAAAAGGGATGCACTAAAACTGTTATTTCTATATATTATTCAGTGGAAAAGGTGCTCAGGTTCTCTTACAGATTAGAGACATGACTTCTACTTCCTCACACAACAAGAAGGCGGCAAAGAACATTAAGCATAACCACCCTGTCATCATGAAATTAGTTCCTTAGGCATGTACATGATTATCATGACAAGGTAAGTCTCACAGAAGCACCTGAGCAAAGATAAGGGAAAAAGAACGTAGAAGACAATCCCACATGTAAAGGAGGTACTGAATATGGCTGTGAAGCAGCCGAATACCATCTCTCCTAGTTAAGGGTCTGCAGTAGTCTCTGAGAGGGGTTTGGGCACAAATGGAACTAGCCCGACTACAGCCTGTGAAATGAGGGTGGGCCATGCTGGAAGATGCGAGATTACATTTTCTCTCTTCAGGTAAGGACATTTAGCTACTATTTTTAATGATGTTTATAGATTGAAAATTGGGTTGGATTCTCACTTGCCACTGCACCACTCTTTAGCAAGAATATTACCTCAGCCATACGCTAACAACAACTTATTGGCCTAAGAAAAGAACAGTGAAAAACAGTGCTTTTGCATTTGATGGTTTCCATGATACTGTAATAGGAAAGGAAAATGCTATAGCTGAGTCAGTTTTACAGAAAAGGGTAGCTATAGTAATTCTGACTCAGGGGATGATTGAGAAATAAGTTAACTGGAATGCTAACTCAAGTGAACTTTGGTGAAGAAAAACAACTTCTTCCACGTGGATGAATTCATTCAGATGAGTTATTTCAGATAAACTACCTTTCCACCATCATACTGAAGGCGCCCAAGATAATTTCCATAGCTAAAATTCATAGCCAAACACTAGAAATGTCATTTTGATGCTTACTTTCTGCATGTATTTGAGATTCTATAATTGAAACTTTACAATCCACTGAGAAGTTGGAGAGGGAAAATGTGCAGTTGTTCTTCTGAAAAGAACTCAGGATTTAGTGTCACAGGATGCTGGGTCAGGCACTGAAGCCAGCTGAAAAAGACTCCTGCTTCCAGAATCCTTCTTTTCTCTCCATGCCTTAGCCATTCATCGTAGCTATGCACTGTGGGTTGCCAGTAAAGTTTGTACAGCTATTTGCACTGTCCACTAGATCTCTGAAGTCAAAAAAAAAAAAAAAAAAGAAAAAGAAAAAAAAATCTAAGTTATCATTGTTTTAATGACACAGTTTAGATTTCAGCCCAAAGAGATGCATCTGCACAAATGGGAAGATGGCAAACAAGCATGCTGGCACAGGTGTCAGTACAAGCAGTGGGAGTCTCTTCAGATAGCCTTGCAATTAACGCTAGCATCTTTTCCAATTATGCCTGCCATTATAGTCAGAACTATAATGACATGGGAGCCAGTCTTTCCAAAAAGACAATAAACACTGTCAAAGAAGGAAAGGTAAGAAAAAGCACAGGGTGAACAGAATGGAAAAATATGCAGTGCAGCCTTATTCATAAAACCAAAATGAAATCCACATGGTAACTGAATAAGGCAGTATCAGTCTAATTATCAGTGATCAGGAAAAGCCCAGACTCATGCCTATTCCAAGGTCCAGACCCAAATTCTGTTTCACCACCAACAGACAGGAAATAAAGGATCCTGCTCTTTATTTCCTTACGTGAATCACTGAACGTCTGCCATTAAATCGCTCAGGGGAAATCCAAGGCTTGGGCTGGAGTACACCCTGGGCAGACGACTGCTCTGCCAAATCCCCGTCCCAATTTCTTTCTGTTCCTTTCTCCTGCCCCAGACTCTTTATCCCAATTGAGTACTTTCAACCGCCCTGTTTCTTGTCTTCTCTACATTCAGGGCAGAAGGCTTTCCTCCTCTGCACTGCCAGAAGGCTCATTAAAGACTGCTGTCAATTATCATGCTCACTCCCAGAGTGACCGACAAGAAGTAGGAACAGCAATTGCTGCACAAAAGTCATGCTTTGTTGTAGACTGTACATAGGGTTACAGATACAGATCCTATAGTCTACACACTAAGAACAGTGAGAGGCATGCCCAGTAAGGGTGAGCAATCCCAAGGTATTGGCTGCTGAACGCAGAAAAGTGTCTAATGTACAGCCGAAAACTATCACTCAAAATTTGGATATACATACGTGGCTTTTCATGAGAACAGCAATGTACTCAAAACAGGGACCATATCCTGTTTGAAAGCATAAGGAGGCAGGTATTTGCTAAGGAAGAACCAGCCAATATAATTGATCATGTGCAAAACCAGTGTTTTATTTAAGAAAAAAACCCAACTTCATTCTTTCCAAAAGCAGTTGAAGTTAAAAGTAAATAAAATCAGAGGCAAGCCCAAAGTATGGAAAACTGCAGATCAAAGAACTGTGTACCAGCAAACTGGATCATATGGTGGCTGGTATCAAGTGACATAGCTGCACTGTTTATAAAAAACAGTTATGGTTGAAACTAAGGAAATCTGAATACTCCTTTGGATTCCAAAACTATTCATCTTTCTAATGCAACCCCTAAATGACTCCCTGACACAACCTCCATTCCTTGAAGATTTTTCTTCTCTTCCCTGAAGAGTACTCTTTCATCTGCTATGCTCCAGACTCTCCCACTCCAAAAGCTGATGAACATGTACCCCTAGTTCCTTCTGAAAATGTTCTCTGTTCCGGAAGGTCTTCAGAGGCCAGCACATCTGCTTGCAGCTGCTTGCAGGACTTCTTCCTGCAGGACTCTGGGTTGCCACTTCCTTTGAAAACATATGCCCTCTGTGGTTTCCTCCTTAATTATGACCCCAGGGTGCCTAAGACATCTCTGCAGCACTGATCTGCAAAACTGAAAAGTGCTGGAAAGTTGAAATGAAGCACAGCACAGTAGAGAGGCTGCCAGAGCTAGTGAGCCAGAGGGATTTTCAAGCTGGGAAAGGACTAGAAAGGAAAGAATAATGCCAGGACTAGGTAGGCAAAATAGTGAGAGGCAATTAGATCATATAGGAGGAAAGTGAGAACAGAGACTGAGGTCAGATCCTGGATCACAATCATCTGGAACCAACAACAGAGGAGGGATTCAGGGATTAGTATCAATAAGTAAAGGACGAGACAGAGACATATGGAAACTTGCATTTTGAGCAGTTAGCCAGATACTGAATTTTATCATAGTGGAGGGGTAGGAATGTGAGGGGAAAGAAAAAGAGATAAAAGGCACAGGTTGTGACATTAGTGATGAGATGGACCAATCTGGTGCCCTTGCTCGGAGGAGAAAAAACTTTCTCCAGAGCGTGGTGTGTACCAACAACCTATCTGGTGTCCAACAGAGAACAGAAGCAAGCTGAGCTACCACCTGCAAGTAGTCCACTTCGAGCAGGTACGCTGAATAAAACTACACCACTTGCTGAAGACCTCTCAGTGGTCTCTCCAGTGAGCTGGTGCCCAGTGTACTTGCTTCCTAGCGGTGTTGAAAAGAAACAGCTTAAATTAGAACATGGCATGGTTTAGGAATGCAGGAGTTCTTGTGTTGTTTTTTTTTTTTTGAGGGGGTGGGGTGCAGTCTCCCCTAATGAGTGGCTGTGATGACGTCCTCAGCAAAACTCTGCAGTTTGGGGTTCACATTGAAATGGGTTCAAATGCTCCACATTATGACCAATGTCCAAATGCTCACATGCTAGCTATGATTGCTGTCTGCCTCAGTGGCCACATCAAAGAGGACTCTATAATCATAAAAAATATGCCCCTGGAGACTACATCACTCCTTTTTCAGAGGCTGTTTTAAGGTATAGCATAACTTTCACAACATTTTTGTTAGGCTCTGCAATGCAATACAGCATTAAGAAAAGATACTTGGGGACAATGATGTATTTATCCAGTCTACCAGTTCCTAGTGGCTTTGGTGCTTGAGTATAAAACATTCTGTCATACAGGCCAAGTTGGAAGTAGATACATGACAGTACAGTTTTATTTTTTGCTTGTAGTTTGTGCCTTTTGTGCCAGAACATCCCCCCCCATTTATAGCAAGAAACAAGGCAGTCAAAACAACAGTAACATTAACTGAGAAAAGATCAGAAAATAGAATATTAATTTATCCTCTTCAGAAAAACAAACTGATACTGCACAGGGTTCAGGTTTTGTGACCCATTGATTGCTACGTACTCCAGTAAGGTGGCCATTCATGATTAAACATACTTTTAGCACTCCAGATATAGGCAGAGAGCTGACTTCTGTAATTATCATTGAACCAATCAATAAAGAAGGGCTAATCGCTAGAGGAGTTTTAATGACATATTCAATGAATTTATATATTTATATTTATGAATATTAGCTGCAAGATATAACCATCTAGGCCTAACACTGCTCCTGCTGAATCTGATGAGAGTGTTGATTGTGGTTTCAGTAGAATGATTTGACACTACCAGTGAAAAGCTAATCACTGGCCAATAAATTTTTGGAGACATAGAACAAACAGGGAGGTAGAAAATGGATTTCCCCCTTTTCTCCCCTTTAAAAACAATCAGAGGATGTGGGAAGATGTTGGTCATTAATATAATAAGGATGTTTAAGGGAAAAATTAATGAACTTAAGGCAGAGAATGGTTTGAAGCGAAACGTGGTTTTGGCAGTCTGTATTTTACTATTTATTAGGAAAACAGTGGTCAAAGGTAGGAGAACAGGTCTTGGGGGAGGCAAGAAGGAACTCCATGTTACTGTATGACTTTCTGTAAAGCATTTAACTTCTCATATTTTACATCCCATGAAAAAGAGAACGATGGCTGCCTGACTTTGTAGGACACTTTAGGTTCCTCAGAATAAAAACCCCACAACATTTACATTAGTACGCTATAATACTACTTCTCATGTTTCAATTCCTTCACAACTTGTAATGGATCTTCACAGTAAGCCTGTTGGACTGAATTGTATAGACACTTAATCTTAAGTTTCAAATAAAAGCGAGTGGATCTATAGGTTATCCAAAGCCATTGTGGTGGCTCTAAGGTTTGGTCTGGCAAGCAACTGTTTGGGCTCGGGTGGACCCGAGTTTTCTCCCACCCTACCCAGGCACCTCCAGTTGCTGGTGGCGTTTGGGGCGCCACACGACAAGCTGCATGTTTTCTAGGCCTGCATGTGCTCCATTGCTGGAAGCGATTCCCAGCAGGCTGCAGGCGCTGCAGCCACGCTGCACGGGGACAGGGACAAGGGAGCAGCAGGGAAGCCATGGTCCTCGTCCGGACCACTGCTCCTCTGCTGACGCGGCAGCCACGCGCTTTTCTTTCCAAACGTGGTGGCCACAAACGGGCTTTGGAGGACCATGCAATGCTAAATGACGCCAAGCCACGTTTGTAAAATAACATCCAGCAGAGTCCCGTAA
>NW_009619330.1:0-983 GCF_000690535.1 Cariama cristata | reverse complement strand
CTGCAGCCAAATGAGGTGTGGAAGTTGAGTGACTGTAGCTTGGCTTGGATTGGCATGTGGACATGAAGTAACATGAAATGAGTTTCAGTCCCACTTACACAAAACAAACAAACAAATCTGTTTTATTCCTCATCAGTAAAACTGTATTTCTCTTTTTTTTTTTTTAATTTGTATTCTGAGATCTTTAATGCAGGAGATATCCTTCAGAATGCAAAATTCTGAAGAATTTTACCAAGGGATCCCAAGTCCAGCTTAGGTGAATACAGATCAACAGTGCAAATAATCATGCTTAAATAGAAAAATTTAATTAAAGTAAGTCAGGAAAACATAGGACATAATAAATGTATTTCTGCATGTGTCCTCTAGAAATTCAAATTAGAGGTATAGGCCAATTCCTCTGGGATTCCAGTTTAAAGTGTTCCATAGTCACCAGCCCTAAGAAAACACCAAATCTATGCCCTTAGTGTGCAGTTTAATTTAGGAGCATATGCAGTACTGGTAGATGGGCAAAATGAAACTGCACAGCTACCAGAATAACACACACATGAAATGGAGACAAATGTCGTTGCCTTTTATAGCCCCAACTAGTCAGAGGAACCAAGCAATTTTTCTTAATGAATAGACTTCTTAGAGAGAAATCAGCATACAGGGGGAATTAGGATAAAACATTGGTAAAAAATTCTAAACTTAAAAAATAAGATTTCACTGCACTTCTGAAACTTAGAGTTTAAGCAATACCTAAAGTACAACAGACTGAACTTAGCTGATAAATATTGACTGATGCACATCTGCTAGTTGAAGCCATCTAGAACTTTGTGTCTTTACCCCAAAACTAAGAAACAAAAAATAAAAAATGGCCACATGAATAAGCTTACCCTCCGAGTTCAGGGCTTCATTCAAAATTGAAACTAATATTACATGAGTAGTCCATCTCATAGCTTGTCCACAAAGACGTAAGTAAATAACAATCATCTGCATAGAAA
>NW_009619329.1:8530-18412 GCF_000690535.1 Cariama cristata | reverse complement strand
AATCACTGTTTAATTACCATTCAATTATTCCTTAACTACCATTTAATTTCCATTCAATCATCGACTAATTTTCATTTGATCATTGTTTAATCATTAGTAAAACTCTTTCAGTTAACACCACGATAACTTCTCTTAATAATCTGCCTGTGGCAGGAGGCTGGCCCCACTGGCTGCACACCGGGGATGCAGCAGCTTTGGGCTTCAGTGGAACAGCAGGTTCTTGCATGCTCTCCACAGCAGAAAGTCTGGGGCCCTTCCACTTTCCCTCTCCTTCCTGCAGCTTTTGTGTTCTGAGTGGAGCATGGCTCCTGTGGCTGGGTCCCAGTATTCTGCTGGGGAAACTAGTACAGTGAGAAAACTGATGTGGTGGGGCCACCAGTGCTGGTATAATAGCTTTATTGGGAAAGTACTCATGGGCTGGTCGTCACTGCAGGGGTCTGGCAGCTGTTGCTGTTGCATGGAGAGATTTTGTCCGTAAGGGCTGAGGAACATCTAAAAGGAGTGCTGTTGTCTCTGCCTGTGCTTATTTTGGGTGTCCTGCTCAGATGTCGTACCCAGAGGAACTGGCTGTCCTGGCAGATGGAGACTTGCTTGACTTCCTCCTGAAGGATGATGCTCCCTGCCCTGAAATCCCAGGGGAGGAGAATGGTCTGCTGGAAGACTGGGACATGCCAGACCCTGAGGTGAGTTCTTTGGGAGGAATTGCTGCTGGGCTGTGGTTCAGAAGGTTTGACTCCCTGCTGAGTAAAAGCTTTTTCTCCACAGCTCCTGGACAAGGAGGTGGATGACTTCATCAGCTCCCTGCTGAGCCCCCTTAAAGATGAACCAGCCATGCTGCAGGGTTACTCACCTGCTGACTATGACAGTGGCATTTCTAAGCATCAGCCTCTATCACAAAGTCCTGGCAGCAACTTTTCCAGCAGCCCTTGGAGCTCAGACGTTGTGCAGGTTGATCACAACTATTCCCTCCATTGGGACTGCCCTATGCTGGAAAATGTGATGTCTGACATGGCAGGAGGAGATGTTTCTGCTGACATTGGTAAGTGATGTGTGTGGGCTCTTTCTGGCCTGGCTACAGGCAGAAAAGCAGTCCCACATTGGGGTTTTTTGGGTCAGTGCCAGGCAGTGATGGAGAGAGCAAAGTTTAGTGGCTTTCTGCTGCTGTAAAATTGTGGTTTCATGTTACTCAAAGCTGGATGGTCAGGTGCTGCCTCACTGAGGCCCAGCACTTGACTCTGCTTTCCTTCCCCAGGGACATCAACAGGTTTGGAAGGAACAAGCAAGGCAGTGGAAGAGAGCTCCAGTTTCCCTGTTGCTGTGGATGCCGGACCCCAGGTTGTGCCTGGAGCTATCATGCAGGTACTGACTGCCCTGAGTGTGGGCCTCAGCATTTGCTTCTGCTCACATCTCCCCTTCTCTCCTGGCTTGGCTTCTTTGAGGGATATCTCTGAGGAAAGCATGATGCTGCTTTGGGAGAGCTGATCCTGGTTCTGTATGCTTTCTGCATGCCCTATCTGCCATGGAGTGGATTCTCTTTACTTTGCATTCACAGTGGGTGTGTTTTTGCTGTTTCCTAGTCTGACTTTCCAGAGCTGGTCCTGACAGGGGAGGAGATGCAGCTCCTGGAGAGAGAAGGTGTTTTATTACCAACTTGTCTGCCATTGACTGAAGGGAGTCCTGACTACAGCCTGTCACTCCCAGACGGACCCAAACTACCCAAATGCTTCAACCAGAGTAGGAGTTTGAAAATACAGGTTGGTGCCTTGATGAGAGCATTGATGCCCAGGAACTGTGTTCAGGGCAGCGTGCGGCAGGGCTTGGTGTCCTTTTCCTCCTTCTGAGACCTGGGGGCTGTCCTCGTGCACAGCAGCCTCTCCTTTGCTAATCGAGTAGCTACAAAGAGCAATAAGGCCTGGCTGCTGTCAGTCTCCCCACTCACAACTGCTTGCGGGAGGCAGTTACACCACAAGTTCCTCCAACCTATTTTTTCCTGCATGCCTAATGGCTTGTGAGCTGCATGCTTTTCATGTCCCTTAGGTATGCCTCACTTTTGCTACACCAGGGAAGCTGCTGGCTGCATCAGCAGGCCAGAGCTTGCCTTGCAGCTCCTGCAGTTCATTCAGTGGTGTGGGAGGGACAGAGAACAAAACCACATGGGCTGAGCGCTCAGGTGTATGCAGGGTTTGTGAGGGCTGGATTGCCAATGCCCAGGGGTTGCTGCTAAAGAGAAATGACCCTTGCAGGCTAAAGACTGGCCTCTGAAGAAGGTGCGTCGTAAAGTTCGGAACAAGCAGTCATGCCGGGATAGTCGTCGCAGGAGGAGGGTGTACGTTGGTGGCATGGAAAGCAGGTACAGGCATACAGCAGTGTCACCCAATGCTGAGTAGACAGAAAGTTCTTTTAGGGATTCTTGGCAGCATGGTGACGGCACTAAATCATAGTTTCAATTAAAGCTTTGTTTTCTTAAGATATGATGATTAGTATAGCACAGAATTTATGTTTAGAATGGCACAGCATTTCTTCAGGCAGAATCAATGTAGTACAATCTATAAGCAGCGTAATACAGAGTTTATAATACAACTTAATTTCTAATCACCTAGATTCTAATACAACTTAACTTAAGATTTCTAATCACCTGGACCCTCTGCAGATTGTTTCAGATCTTAATACTTGGTTTGCTGTATCAAAATAATGATCATAGTCTATATGCAAAAATGATATAAAGGAATGAGTCACTCCATCAATCATGGGAGGAAGCAGACGATGGTGGAGGTGTCCCTGGCCAGGCAGGGGGATCCTGGGTCTTGCTGTCCAGGCGCAGCTCTGGTCCAAGTTCCCCCTTAGGACTTGTAATGCTTGATTTTATGGACAGTGCTGTGTGTGCTGTTACGCTTCCCTGCTTTGTGACAGGGTTGTCAGCAACACTGGGCTTGGCCGGGTCCCTGGGACCTTCAAGGGCGGTAAGGAATGGCGTAACCAGCCTGGCGCCCGTGAACCTTGAGGCTGGTAGGGAGGGGAAGAAGAAATCTCTTTGGTTTGTCTATTTAGTTCCCAGGGCCTTCAGAGCCTGATAATGAGGGGACAGGAACAAATATCTGACCCATTTAGTCACAGAGAATAGCTGCTTGCCTCATAAAATGGCATTCATTGTACTAACCACATTGCCAGGGGTCGGGAGCAGGGGGTATCTGTCACAAGCAACTATACTGTGCTGCTGCTGGGGTCTTGCCACCCTGGGCAGAAAGTGAGGCTGACCCTGTGGGGCAGCAGCTCTCCTCAGGGGGCTCAGAAGCTCAGGACGTAGCCTGCCCTGCTGTCTTATGCTTGGAGATGGCCTAGAGCTTGCTCTGTTCAAGCCAGGTGGTGGACTGTCAGGTCCAGCGTGTTTTCCAGGTCAGGCTAGTTTGCAATACAGCCTGACATCGTGGATCTGCAGGGCTGATGTGCCACTAGGCGTGAGCATCCTTAGAGATTAGTCTGGTGCTTCTCTGTGGGACTGGGCAGGGCTCACCCATCCCCAAACCTGGTGTGAGATGTCACTCTCTGGGCTTTGCTCCAGGTTGTGTCAGGTAGACCCCAGGAGCAATTTTATCTCCTCCAGCCACCCAGAGGTGGTGGCTGATTACCTGAGGAGATACTCTGATGAAGTCCCTGCTATTGACTAACAAAACCTCTCTGTTTTTACCCCATGCTGTTCACCTTTCCCTGGAAGTGTGGCAGCCTACATAGCTGAGAACCACAAACTGGAGAAGAAGGTGCAGCTGCTGCAGAAGCGGAACATGTGCGTTCTTCTTATTGGGACGTAGCAGGAGATGTGGTGGGGAAGGCAGTTCCTCTTCTTGGGATTGTGGCTGGTCTTTGGCTGCAGAGAGGGGAGGACGGGAGCATGCAGCTCTTTGTTCAGCCACTGTGTTAACCGGCGTTGCCTGCTCTCCCACAGGTCACTACTCAAGCAGTTGAGGAAACTGCGAGCCTTGGTGAAAGAGTCCACTGCCATAACTACCACAGCAGAAACCCACACCATGGTGAGTGGCTTCAGTGAAGGGTTGTCTGCTGTCCTTATAAGTTTGGGAGAGAGGAGTTTATTGTGGCTGATGATGCTTATCCATGCCCTTTGCTGAGGTCTTGCTGATCTTTCTGTTTCCAGGTTGTGGTTCTGTCCTTCTGCCTCGTTCTCTCCCCGAGCATCTGCTTATCTGAGAGTGGAGAGCCACAGCTGCAGCTCAGAGGTGAGTGCTGGGGGGCTGGGGCATGGCTCCGGGTGAAGCACTGCCCTTTGGGGCAGAGCATCTTCCTCAGAGACAGCCTGAACTCTGGGGCGCTTCCAACCCTGCAGCCCATTGCCTGGGGTGACTACTAGGTCTGGCTTTGCCGCCTTGCCCCAACTCTGGACTCTTCTTCAGCCCGGTTGCAGAGGCCCACCTAGGGGCAGGGCCCTGGGCCAGGGACTGTACAAAAATTGGGAAGATCTACTCCCTCTCTTCAGGAGGCAGCTTTGCAGCATCCTCTCCCCGCCTCCCCTGGGAGGAGGCAGCCCTAGTTGAACAGTTTGTTCCTCTCTCTTGGGCTCTGCGGTGGCCCATGCTCAGAGCAGGACGGTGAGAGACTGGGAATGACGAGCTGGCTCTACCTCTCTTGCAGTGCTGCCACAGCAGATCCATGGGTTTCCAAACCAAGTAGTACCTGAAGTGGAGGAGAACGCTGTGCTGGAGGGATTCAGCCCAGAGCCTGAGAACCAGTTGCTGTTGGGCTGCCTTAGTCAATTACAGAAAGAGGAGCAGAGTCCACCCGACGCTGATCCCGGATCTTCTTTCAACAGCCCACCCAACGCTGATCCCGGATCTTCTTTCAACAACAGCTTGTCCCCTGACCCTCCAGCGGCAGTAGCCTGTGAGCTGGCCCCTCGTGAGCCTCAGACACACTGGTCCCAGGTTGACCCTTTGCAGCCAGAGGTGCTGGTGGTATGGAAAACAAACAGGCAGGAGCAGGTGGAAGACAGTGCCATGGTTGTAATCAAGCAGGCTTGCGCTGATGAGATGTGAACACCACCACCTCCTGCTTCTCAGGGTGACACTGGGCACCTTGCCAGGCAGGGACGAACAGACTTGCATTAACATATCATCTATCAAAGCGGGTTCTTCTGAATACTCTCTTGATTGCTGGCAGCTCAGAGGATTTACTAGGGAGAAATCATTCTGACACTCTGCTCTGTATATCTATAGCAGGACCCCATCTGTGATGGGGTAGGAAACTCTGGGAAGTTTTCTATGGTTGCTGATGTGGCCTGCAGCCTAGGCTACATGCCGTGGCTTGCAGGGATGGCCTGTGGCATAGAGGTTGAAGGCAGTTGGGCCTGAGGTGTGCGTATTTGGTCTGACCGGTTACAACTGATGATGAAGGCTGCTGCCCCGCTTCTTCCCTGCATAGGTGGAGGTGAACAGACTGGGTCCTGCACTTCTTACTGTGTCAAGTGACTGTAAGGATCTGTCCCTTGTCCCTTCCCCTTAATCCTGCACTGTTGCCTGATTTCTAGGTGTGTGATAGCAAGCTGACCTTCAGTGCCCTCACAGGGAGTTGTCCTGCCATTGTGACAGACTCTCTGTGTCACCTGTTCCTGCTGGCTTTTGAGCCACGGGCACAGCTCCTGGCCTGGCTAGAGGAGGTAATATGGAATCCTTCCTGAGCCATGGTTTCCCTTCCGTAGGGACTGAGTGTTTCATCTCCCACAGCCCTGGGAACAGGGCTTCTGGGCCTCAGGGAGAAGGTATACCTTGAACCAAACTACTGAAGGGGTGTGGAGCAGGGAGCAGTGGAGCTGCCACAGGATGATGTAAAAGCTGTGTCCCCGTGTGCCCGAGCTTTGCCTGTGCTGGCTGGAATGCAGTCAGCTGGGTCTGTTTGCTCCCTAGAGCTGAGCAGAAACACTTCCATCTGGTAAGCGATGTCTTTCCTGAAGTGCAGCTTAGTGATACCTGTAGAGCATCTCTCCTTGTCCTACTTCAGGACCTTTCATAGAATCATATAGAATGGATTGGGTAGGAAGGGACCTTTAAAGGTCATCCAGTCCGACCCCTGTGTAGTAAGCAGGGACATCTTCAGCTAGATCAGGATAATAGTTAATAATTTCCTTATTAGTAACATATAAATAAATACTAGTGATCTGTGACTCTGTCCTCTGTGGTCATTTTGATGAGGGGCTGGGCTGCTGGGTGGAAGGTAGGGGCTGCGCCAGGGGCTGGGAGTGTTGTGGGAGAAACCCAAGGGGGACTGGGGGCTGATCGTTTTGCAGCCAAACGAAGGGGAAAGCGTGTTGCCTTCCCTTCCCATGGCTGTGGCTGTGCAGAGGGGATTGTTGAGGCACGGTGCAAGTTTGTGGGGCAGTTGCTCTGCTCTCACCCTGCGAAAACACTCTTAAACCACTTTTGGAGATATATGCATGCAGTGAGCACCCAGCGCCTGTGTGTGAGCTGTGTGCACCCAAGCCACCCATGCTGCGGAAGCGAGCAGCTTCACTGGTAGGAAGCATGAGGAGCTGATGTCTGCCCTCAGCACTGCTTTCGTAAGGGGAGCTGCACAATCGCAGGAAGTGGAGCAGAGCCAGGGTGGTGCAACAGCCGCGTCCCCTCAGCTGGGAGCTGCGGGGAGGGCCCTGCCTGCTAAGTGGTTGCTAAATGAAGGCTGAACCCGGGATTTGGGTGTTGATCACTGGGTCCATGGGAGGCATTGACAGAACCTGAGCTCAGGATGCGGAGCACAGTGTAGGGTTTGGGGGCACGGGAGCCCAGTGAGGCGATGGGTGCAGGCAGCTTTGTGCTTACAACACGCCCAGGAAGCAAAGGGTACTTGGGCAGGTGAGCAAGATATAAAATTGAACGTTGTGTCTCTGCTTGGGAAGGAGAAACAGCCAAGGGGTGGCTCACCCCTGGGCCCTGTCTCAGGACTGACAGCAGCACACTCATAACAGGATCAGGTCGCAGCTCTGCCCTGGCTGGGGCAGGCAGCCCACGAGCATCCCCAGGGAACCACTGGACCTTTTTACCCAGGAGCTGCCCACGGTGACAGGAAGGTCTAGGACCCTGTCTTTGCTGTTCTTTCGTTTTTTGTAGTTCGAGATCAGGATGCATAATGCCACTGATGTCACTTGGAGTTGCTGGCCCAGCACTAATCGATAGTACATGGGTGATCTGAAATAAAACACGGTGGTGTTGTCTGCAAAGCAGGGAGCGGCCACCGGAGCTGATGTTTGGCCAGGGGCGATGGGGTCAGCACTGCACTCCATGGCCATCTGGATTGCTTGGCCAAACATCAGAAGAGAGATGACTCTGGGCAAGCGGGTAGGGAGCCAGGTGAGCGCAGCCGAACACACGCTCCTACTGCCAGGCGCTCCCTGTGCCAGCCAGCGCAGTCCTTCCATGTGGAAAAGCTTGTGGCAGAGGCTGGGATATCGCAGAGCCCAGAGCTGGCCCCAACACGATGTGTCTGCACTGGGAGTTTTGGGGGTGGTTGCTCTGTGGTCTCAGCCCGTGCTGCCTCTGGGCTGCTATTTTTCACTGCTTTCTGTGTTCTTGCACAAATCCCACAGTGAGCGGCTCCGAGCCAGAGAGAGGAAGGAAGCCCAGCCTGGGCCTCACACCTTGGGTTATAGGGCAACCATGATAAAAATGCCAGGAATGAGTCCTTAGGCCGAGGAGGCTCCCACCTTTTTTTCATCAAGCAGAGGAGCAGGAGGCACCTGGGATTTCTGCCAACCTCTTCCTCCTGCTTGCTGCAGACCCTCCATGACACCTTATTGCCTTGCACACTGGAAGGATCAGAGCACAGGCTGCGTGTACATCAGTGCTGCTTGCATGCACACACGGCCCTGCACTCTGGCTTGTGTTGGTGTTACAGTCCCTGCTTGCCCTCCCTGCTGTGTTCCCTCTGTTATGCCCAAGGCTGACCCGTATCCCAGTGCATGTCCCAGCAGGTGCCTGCATCAGCATCATGGGAGCACACCGACAGACCAAAACCATGAGCCTTTCAGGGCAAAATACTCAGCTCAGCCCTTGGCAAGGCCCGTATGGGTGTTCCCGGATGGGAAGCATCTCTTTTTTGTTTGGTGACTCCTTGAGTGTTGGTAGTGCCATCTTCTTTCCACAGTAGTGACATACTAAAAGTTATGAAATCATGAAATGAAATTTACCTTCTGTTACCAAGGAGAGCCTGGGCTGTGGGGCTGGTACAAAACACCTGCTGCCTACAGCTTTAAAGGAAACAGGTTTTCCCTTTTTTTAAAGAAACTGGAGTTTCTTGGAGAGGTGGGAATTTCAGTCAGTAGCAGAAGACATAACCTCCTTTTCAAGGGAAACCTAAACCCCATGTCAGCATCCATCCTGTTTTAGCATCAGCTGCTGAGTATTGGCGGAAACAGAAGAACCAGCAGAAATCTGAATGCCCGGTTAAAAAGCAACTGGAAATATAGCGATGGAGCCACCATCTTCCCCCAGCTCCCAAAACCAGACACCTCAGCCCCAGGGCTGTGGAACCCCCAAGGGAGCTGGTTGTGTCAGGACCGCTTTGGCAAGGTGTCTGAGGCAGAAAGCAGAGAGGTCGGGCTGCGATGCTGGAAAAAAAACCAACCAGTGCCAGATGCGTCCTTCCCCTCTTCCCCTTCCACGGCCACACGTGGTGCAGCAGGGACTTGACTGAAGACCTCGCCGTGTGCATTGCTCAGAGGACACAGCCATGCCAAGGTGGGGTTCTCTCTTGGGACAGGCTATTTGGGAGCTTTCCCCAGCCCTGGGGGGTTGGCAGCTGGCCATCACAGCACATCCGCTGGGGCTGGGAATGGGAGGCTGCTGGCTCTGCAAAAGCCATTTGCAGCCGCCCCGTGCATTCGGGCGCCTGAGAAACTTCCTCTGCTCGCACGGGGAAGGCTCTGCCTGGAGCTTGCCCTGCAGCCCTGGGACATGCTGCTCATGGCATCCTGCCAAGGCTGTGCCTCATCCTGCAGCCTGGTCACAGCCCAGATTGCACCGCATCCCCAGGGACCCCAAGGGACAAGTTACCCACAGCAGAGTGGCAGGTTTGCAGGTGCAGCATTGCTGCACGCTGCCAAGTAGGGGATGTGGGACAGCCCCCCCTCCCCAGGAACCCTGCTGCCCTCAGCAATGCAGCATGAAGCCTCCCCATGGGAGGGTGTCGGTGGGGCAAGACAAAGCCCACGGGTTTGAGGCAGGGCAGAAAACAGAGCCAAGCCCCGCATCCCCACACAAACCCTTTATTTTGCACCTGGTGCTCAACTTGCCTGGGAAAGCATGACCTGTGAGCCGAGAGCTGCTGAAATGCAACACGTCAGCACGGGCAGAGCCTGGCTGGGGGAAGCGCTGTCTCGTTGCAGTTCTGGGCCTCCTGGATTTCCGCACTTGCTGTTATTTTATCCGGGTGAAAATGCTGGTGCCAATCCTGCAGGAAACCCCAAATCACTGTGGTTCGCCCAGCGGGGGACACCTATGCTGTTGTGGAAGGTATGGAGGGGTAGCACAGTGGGAGCACTGTGTTCCTCACTGGATGCTGAGTGGGATGCCCCAGGATCCAACACCCTGTAGCGGAATCTGCGCTGGGTGCTGGGATCGTGTCCTGCTCTCTCCCTGCTGGGGAGAGTGCAGGGAGAGTCCTGGGGGGATTTGGCTGGGGATAGACCCTGTCCTGGCGTCACCCACCCTGGGGCACACCTGGGATGCAGGGGCTGGCCACGTCACAGGGATGCTCCTTAGCCTCTGCTTGTCACCATTTCACCCTCCCAGTCCTGCTACACCTCATCCCATGGGATTTCTCCCTTCTCCAGCCCAGGGTGCAGGAAGGCTTGGCACAGCAGTGGCTGGGACACAGTGCTCACCCGGT
>NW_009619329.1:0-8375 GCF_000690535.1 Cariama cristata | reverse complement strand
GTGGGGGGAAAGCGAGGAACCTCCCCCCTGCCCCCCCCTGGCATCCCTGCTGCAGGGTGATGTCCCCCTCCTGCCTACCTCGCAGCCGCCAGTGCACGGTGAAGGAGAAGGTGGGCTGCAGGACCAGCCCTGTGTTCTGCTGGGACCCCTCCAGTGGCGAGGTGAGGATTTCGGAGTTCCCAGCAGCAGGTCCTGGCAGGTAGGAACCGGAGAATCTGCCGCCCTTGCCAAGGACAGACACGACCATCCGGCAGCCAGTGTCACTCCGCCACGACCCGGAGAGGAGGCACTGCAAGGTCAGCACTGTGGCTTAGGGTGCCCAGCCAGGCGGGGGGGTAGGGGATCCTGCTCCTGCCCCTGCCCCACCACCCTGGCTCTGCCCAGGGATGCCTGCAACAATGGGGGATGTGCCACGGACCCTGTGTGAAGATGGTGCCACCAGCATCACCACCTTGGCATCAGCATTGCACCCATGGCACTGATTGCCTTCAGCCCAACCAGTGCTCTGGGCTATTTGCTGCTACCACCCAGAGGAGAGCAGGTCCTCCCCATGCTAAAGCAGAGGGTGCACTGCTTGGTGGGAAAATGGGATTTCTCTGGGGTGTGGCTCTGCTTGCCTGTCTCTGGATGGATTCCCACAGCAAGGAGCATCCTTGCAGGTGCAGTCCCTCGCTCCCAACCGCTCTGCAGCTTCCCTCAGCACTGTACAGTGCTAGTCCCACCAGCTCACGCAGCCCAGTCCTGCTCCCTGCTGAGCACTGCAGCCCCAGCAGCAGCCTTTGGGGTCTAACAGGGTGCCAGCACCACATCCCCATTGCTGCCACATCCCGTACCTTTCTCTCTGCAGGTACCACGCATCCTGCCAGGGCCAGGGTGAGGACCAGGATGAAGGCACCGCTCCCCATGGACACAGGGCTGCGAAGCACTCAGCACGGCTCCCTCCCGCTCCCGCACCCCAGCTCCCTTTATAGGGCTGTAACTGGAGCCCCATGGGCACTGGGCTGGCAGCTGCGGGGCGGGTGGCCTGGTGGCAGGGTGCCCGGGACAGGACAGGCGAGGTGAGGAGGTCTGGGTGACCTGGGCAGTGCCGGAGGAACGTGGGGATGAGCACAGCTGTGGAAAGAGACAGAGGCTCAGGCTTTTTTTAAAGACCTTAGAGCAGCCTGGAAAGCATCAGCTACCCTCCTTGGGAATCTGACTCCTGTGCATGCAGGCTGGAAATTATTACCTATTTAAACATTTAACCACTCCTTGCTTTGCTGGTGCTGCTGCCTGACCAGGGTGTCACCCATGTGGTGCCAGGGCATCCCTGGCAGAGGCAGGCTGCAGCAACTGCAACGTTGCACGGGAGGGAAGGCTCACCCTGCCTTCTGTTTTATCAGCAATAGTATTCCCCCAGCATCTTCTGGATATCAGCTGGTAATTTGGCTGCTTTTGTTTTTACAAGAATTTGATGGAGAAATAACCACCGAGGGTCACTGGTGTCCAAGCGAATGTGTTTGCTAAACACACCCAGCATGCTAACCAGCCTTGTATTTGCACCTCTTCCTTATATTTGCTGCTCTTAGGGGCTCTGGATGTACGGAACAGTGTGCACTGTCCCTGAGCTGCTTCTCTGCCCTCTGCAGTGCCTGGAGTAGGCATGGGGCTGTGGGCAACCGAAAATTAAGGTGGGATTCAGCTGCATAAGCACATACTGTTTCCAGGACAGCAGTGTTTGGGGTGCTGGATGGCAGCAGGGCTGTGGTGTGTGCACTGGGGGTGGGGGAGTCAGAGCCCACCGGTCAGGGCCCACCACTAGCCCCAGCACATCCCAGGACCCTATTACTACTGCTGCTGCTCAGTGCCTCTCCCTCTGGTCCAGCTGGTCCCAAAGGTTGGGGTAAGTGGAAACCACTCCTCTTTTAAGACATCACTCCTCCTTATCACCTTTTACAGTCCCAAACTCACAGGCTTATCATAGCAGCATGAGAAATTCCACCCCAGGGAACCTCTTGCTCTTGCCCTGGATGCCATGCACCATCCTTTCAGCCTGACATCAGCCCCTGCTTTTCTGTGCTGTTTGGCAGGGACAAGCTGCCCTGTTTGAGGTGCCAGGGAGGTAGCAGCCACCACTCCATGTCCCAGCAGCACGCACCAGCCCCGTTGGGGCTGGGCCAGGCTCGATGGACGGTACAGCTAGTGTGCTGGCATCCCCGAGGCTGGGTTATATTTGTAAGACTTCTGCAAGAGGCTTTGTCTTCATCCATGGGCCTGCCAAAAACTTTGCATCGAAAGAGCTGACTAAGCTTGGCAGGTGTCCACAGAGGCAGATAGAGTGGCACTGCCGAAATGCAGTGGCAGAGAAGGGTAAAATCCCTGATGGTAACACAGGGGGATGTGATGGGATGGGATAGACTGTGATGGAATGGGATGGGATGGACTGTGATGGGGTGCGATGGGATATGATGAGATGGGGCCTTTAACCATGCACATTCTACTTCGGGTGCCATGCAGTGCAAAGGAAGTGCTTTACCAACATCTCATATCTACTGATACCATTACCTCCATCACCCAACCCTATGGAGCACAGAGTCCTGGGACTACAAAGGCTTATGGTGGGGATGGGCGTGAAGGCACAGCAAGGAAGGTGGCTGGATTCAGGATGCTGATGCCACCTCTGCCAGGCAGGCAGGGAGTGATGGCGCAGGGTTGAAGTTTGGGTTAGCGTGAGGTGGGAAATAAGTGCAGGGAGCTGAATGGGGGTAACCAGGGAGGGTTCCAGATGTCCCTGGGGAGGGGTAGTGGTGAGCTCTCACCTCTGCAGGGGTACCCGTGGGGACGGAAGCTGCCTTAGAGGGGGAGCCAACGGAGTTTTTTAAAAGAATATGACCACCGCTGACTTGACACTTAAATTTTATTTTTAGGTCAGAGGCTGGTTTTGCTTGCCTTGGCGGGGCTGGACTGCAGCCAGAACATGCTGTCATGGGGTGAGTGAAGATGCATCCTCACAGCATGGAGACAAGCTTGGCAGGATCTTTGCTTTTCGGGTGCGTTTGCGTGTGAAGATGTTTCTGCCCACCCTGTGGGAATCATAGAATTAGAATGGCTTGGTTGGAAGGGACCTTAAAGACCATCCACTTCCCACCCCCCTGCCGTGGGCAGGGACACCTTCCACCAGACCAGGTTGCTCAAAGCCCCATCCAACATGGCCTTGAACACTTCCAGGGATGGGGCATCCACAGCTCCTCTGGGCAACCTGTGCCAGCGTCTCACCACCCTCACAGTGAAGAATTTCTTCCTGATATCTAATCTAAACCTTCCCTCTAAATCTACCCTCTAAATCTAAATCTATATCTAATCTAAATCTACCCTCTTTAGATTTAGAAGCAAAGAGTTCCTGTGGAACGACTGGCAGACACTGCCCACCCAGGACTGCCAGTGCCGGCAGGTGACAGGGGTGCCCCTAAGTGCCCCCCAACTTGCCTCAAGCAGCTGCTGGATGCCCCTGGCCAGGGCAAGACCCTTGCCAGAAGGCATTGGCGTCCCCACTGTAAACCCACGCTGGCGAGTTCCCAGAGGTGGTCCCCTCACCCAGGGGGATGCTCGTCCTCAAGGGTCCTGGGGAGAGCCCGTCTGTGGGGCTGCTGCCCCCAAATCCCCCCACTACCTTGTGGCTTTCCAGTCCTCCTCGAGGGACCCGACAGCTTCACGCAGCAGCCACATGGTGGTCAGCGTCTCCTTTCCACCTGTGTCCACGAAGCACTGCCCCACAAAGGCGGTGGTGGCATCTGGAAGAAGCACTTGGTAGAGGGTCAGTGGGGACGGCACACACACTCACTGTGTGCTTCCCCCTCACCGAGGTCCTCCCAGCTGCAGCTGTGTACCTGCTCCAACAGCCATGCACCCACCCAACTCATGCTGGGGGGACCTGCCCTTCCCCAGCAGCTCCCTCAGGCAAGGCAGGGTCTGCAGCCCTGCATCCCCCGTGCCCTAACAGGGTCCGGACCCACTATGGTCACCTTGGGCTGCCCAGCAGGGATGGGTGCAAGGATGCTGGGTGAGGAGAGGCTGCTCCATGCGAGCTCAGCATTGCCCGTTAGCCCCACTCTGGGCTGTTGCAACAGCTTCCCTCTGCTTAGTTGTGCCAAAGCATCACCCAGCAGAAGAAAAATCCTGCTGGCTGCCTGCTTGGCTCCCAGTGCCACCTCAGTGCCATCCCCACTTGTGCCAGCACTTACTGGAGAACTTGTCCCAGCGCACGGTGAAGGCGAATGTGGGCCAGCCCCCCTCGCCGGGCTGCTGCTGGGCACCCCTCAGGGGGGAGGCACAGGCACAGCCACCAGCAAGGGTGACCCGTGTGAGGTATTTGCCCTGGAAGTCCCCGTCGTCCCTCACCGTCGAAATCTCCATCAGTGAGTCCTGCTCATTCCTCCACAGCCCGCTGAGCTGGCACTGAAGGGACATGGCCACGGGCCTTCTACCTCCGTGCACGACACAGAGGGGGACCCCATCCCTCCCATCACCCCACGGCTGGAGCCACAGGCCCTGCTGCAAGTACAACTGTGGGGCATGGCTGTCCCTGTCCCAAGTTTGGGGAAAAGCTCCTCCAGGTGCTGCTGGCTGCTGAATGAACAGTGAAGCAAGTCCAGCACGTCCGAGCCTGTCAGCATGCATGATATGCCCAGACACAGATCCCCATGGGAGGGGATGCCCTGTGCACTGTATGCCCAGACACAGACCCTTGGAAGGGATGCCCCATTCATGGTGTCCCAGATACATATCCCGTGGGAGGGAATGCTGTGTGCGTGGTGCCCTGTGGGAGCAAGGCTTTGTGGAGGTGGTACCAGGTGGCTGAGGGTGACCCAGAGATACCCTGCCTGTTGCCTGGACTAGGTGCTTGCAAAGTTCTCCTGCTTGTCCCAGCCTAAAATGGCCTTTAAGAGAGAACCCCTGGCTGCCCACGCTGCATCCCAGTGCCATGTCTGCCACATCCCCATCACCATCCATCCCCGTACCTTCCTCTCCGCAGGGGCCACACATGCTGCCAGGGCCAGGATGAGGACCAGGATGAAGGCACCGCTCCCCATGGACGCAGGGCTGCGAAGCACCCAGCACAGCTCCCTCCCGCCTCTGCACCCCAGCTCCCTTTATAGGGCTGTAACTGGAGCCCCAGGGGCGCTGGGCTGGCAGCTGCGGGGCGGGTGGCCTGGTGGCAGGGTGCCCGGGACAGGACAGGCGAGGTGAGGAGGTCTGGGTGACCTGGGCAGTGCCGGAGGAACGTGGGGATGAGCACGGCTGTGGAAAGAAACAGGGACACAGGGATGGTTTGCACATCCACTATCCAAGAGGTATTGCCAGCCCATTCCTTGCTCTGTACAGGGTCCTTGGGGTGGGCACAGCCTGGCACTGTCCCACTGTCACTGTTCCAGTGCCAGCATCCAAACACAGTGCTGCAGCAAGGACAGCCTGACCAGCTCTTCTCCACTGCACTGAAGGGTGGTGTGTCTGCCTGCAGGAGTTTGTCCTCGTGACAGTCCCCTCCATTACAAGTTTCTGCTGCTGTTCCTAGATAGTTTTTTCTCCTGTCTGTGCTGGGCTTTCCCTAGGTCTGGGAGCTGTGACTGCAGCGGGAACTCTTGGGCACTTTGGAATTAAGCCCTCTTGTAAGTGCAGAACGGCTTTTCTGGAAGATATGCAGATATTGAATTTTTCTTGTCCCCGTGGGAGGGGATGCCCTGTGCATGGTGCCCTGATGCACAGACCCGATGGCAGGCAGTGCTGCATACACAGTGTTTTTATGCTGGACAGGGTACAGCTCCATGGCAGAGCCCTGTCTGAGCCCTCCCAAGGAGTCTGTAATGATATGAGACCATACTGAAGTGTCCAGGGGTCCTCAGACTGCCTGGCTTTTTGCACAGGGACACAGCACAGCCATCTCCTCTGAGACACCTCTCCAACTGCATGAACATGTCACTGCCGACACTGCAGGGGAAGATGGAGCCAGCACCTGGCTGTGTCCAGGTCAGGAGGGACCTCTCTGGCCCCTACCCACCACAGAAGATGAGCATCTACTTTAGGAATCCTTCAGAGACATACCTACCCTGGGCCTGAAGACACCAAAGGGCCACTCTCCTCCTCCCCAGGGAGCAGGATCCATCAATGTCCATGTGCAAATGGTGCTTTGTTTTTAATTAAAAAATTATAGTAGCTGCCTTCAGCTCCCATTCTGGGGACTTGCTCCAAAGGCCCTTCAGGTCCTGGCATTGCTTTTCCTTGCTTGCTGCCCAGCTGGCTTCCAGCACCGACCCTCAGGTCTCGGCTCTCCCCCTAGGGGCTCCATACTGCACCCATGGGTGCAGACCCAGCACAGAGCAGGGGTGAAGTGCCCTGCAGCTCCGCTCTGCCCAGGCCTCACTTGCTGGCTTTCCAGTCATCCTCAAGGCTGGCAAACTCATCTTGCATGATCCACGTGGTCCTCAGTATTTCCTTTCTGTCCTGGTCCATCAGGCACTGGCCCATGGAGGTGGTGGTGGAGCCTGCAGCCCATCAAGATGTGGGAGAGGGTACTGGGATGGGGCTTCCTCTCTTAGGCAGACAGCTTGCCAGTTTGTGAGTGAGAAAGGTTCTTGCGGGTGGGTGATGTTTTCCTGTCCAGCCTCCTGTCCTGCTGGGACCAGGGGCATGGCACTGGACAGGTGTGGGACATGCAGGGCATGGGGGGATGAGCCCAACTGAGCCTGGATCCTGCTCTGCCTCACCTCATCCTGGGCAGGACCTGCCTGGACAAGAGCCAGAAGTGGGGACCAGGATGTGCCACCAGCCATGCAGCTGTGGTGTTGGGGATGGGGGAGCACTGGGGGGCACAGGATGGCAGGGGACCATCCAGGATACCACAAGGAGGGCTGGGGAGCTCTGGGGACACTGTGGAGATGGGGGAGCATTTGGGACACCAAAGTGGAAGGCAAGGGACCATCAAGGATACTGCAGGGAAGAGCATCAGGGACATCGCAGGGAGGGCAGGGGAGCTCTGGGGACATCACAGGGAGGCTGGCAGGGGAAAAACACCTGAAAAGCTCCAGTTGACGGTGAAGCCAAAGGTGGGCTGGCTCTTCTGGTTCACGTCGTGCTGAGATCCCTGCAGCGGTGACCGCTGGATCTTGTTCATGGTTGCAGTCATGGCTGTGTAGTACACTCCGGCAAAGTTGCCTATTTCATTCATGGCCTCGATGGTCATGTTGGAGCGCCAAAGGTGGGCTGGCTCTTCTGGTTCACATGGTGCTGAGATCCCTGCAGCAGTGACCGCTGGATCCTGTTCGTGGTGACAGTCATGGCTGTGTGGTACAGTCCGGCAAAGTTGCCTAATTTCATTCATGGCCTCAACGGTCATGCTGGAGTCCAGGTTGTTGGTCCGGGTCCCAGTCAGCACGCACTGGAGCGGAGGGGACTCAGCATCGGTGCTGCAGCACAGCCTGGGTATGGGCAGGGCGCGAGGAGCGGGCAGCCCTGGGAGCCACAGAGAGGAATCTGGACAAGGCACAGGTCCCCCGTCAACCCAAGGTGGATGATCTGTGGGCTGGGGAAGCAGATTGCATCTGGGACAGCACCCTAGATCCCAGACAACTCCAGGAGGGGCTGAGGATCTGGCTGAGGAGTGTCTCTGTGCTCCCAGGATGACAGGTCGTGTTTGGCAAGGCTGCAGCCAGAGCTGGGCCAAGGAGAGAGGCAGAGGAGCAGAGCAGGGTGTGCAGTAGCAACAAGGGGGCTGGCGGGAGTGATGACCACACGGACATGGCCGAGGGAGCAGGAGCTATGGGACTTCATTTATAAGTGAAGTTGTAGGCTTGAAAATCAATTTGTTCTTTTGTCATCACTGCCTGTGCACACACCCGAACTGACCAGCCGTGGAGTCCCTGAGTGACTTGGGAACACCCCAGCTCCATCTGCCTAGGTGGAACAACAGCTGGACTGAAGTAGACTTTGGGGACTGAGATGTTCAGTGTTGAGACATTTGTAAACAATTGATAGGAACAGTCCCTGCATAAATGGTCGTGCAGGACAATCTTCTGCCTGTGGTTAAGACATGTAAGTGCTGGAGGACCCCTACAACAGACACTCCTTCTCCATTCTGACAGTGACTGACTGTTTGAGGGATTTGATCTCGTATGTGAGCATGACCCCATGCCAAGATGCCAATAAATTAGTTTTTCATTTTTTAAGCAATATGTGCTATGTGTGGGTATCTGTGCAACAGAGACCCATCAGCAGCCCTACGCTGCGCACAATTGTAAGGTGCCTCCTGCCTCCTCCAGCTCCCCGTGCCCCTGAAGGCATTCACGGTGCATGAATGATCATCACCAAGGCTTGCCATATGTCCTGGTTTGGCTGAAACAGAA
>NW_009619328.1:19224-73508 GCF_000690535.1 Cariama cristata | reverse complement strand
GGCTGGGGTTAAACCACAACATGCATGTAAAAATCTTTTATATTGCTTTTACATTGCTTAACAGGTTCCAACACTGACTGATTTACAGAAATACTAAGATGTTATCTCACTCCTATTTATTGCTAATGGGGTATTTGCACCATTTCAGTGAGTGTTATTATTGTCAAGGCCTAGAGGTTGTGTTCTTTGTTTGTCTAATATTATTGGATCTTTTTTGTGTGCAGGAAATTCAACATTTTCTCCTATATTTCATCTTCAGAGCTACACAGGCATGTGTGTTCCTGCAAGTAAATGAACAGCAAGTGGCTAAATATTCAGTTACTGTTAGACATTTCAAGGTCTGAAAGGCAAAATCAGAAGATAATTATGGGTTATAAGGACGCAGCAAAAAAATGTGATTCCATGTAATGTAGTTATTAAACAGAAAAATGTATTAATTTGCAGCATATCATTAGGAGGGTTAGTGTGCACTAGACTTTCTTCTTTATGACATGTGCTAGACTATCCCATTTAAAACAAAAAATGTACTGTAAGAGTGAGTGTTGTACCTGTCATTCAGAAAATAGAAAAAATGTGAATATACTGGGTTTTGACTAAGTGTAAGGGAACAGGGACTAAACCATTTACACTATCTGAGATGGAAGTTCAGTTTTACTTGCTGTCATAATTCCAAAGGTTTTGATGAGTTTATGATAATTTTCACCTGAAAAGATTGTTTCATTATTCTAACAGCGCAGCGCTTATCTGAGCTTTTCTCTTAATACCATATACCTTCTGTGGTTAAGGAGCAAGCCTCATTTGCCTCTTTGGCCTACTTCTCACTTTCTGTTTCTGTTTTCTCTTTTTTTAAGTCCCTTTTAGAGAAGAAAAAGCAAGGAAGAATTGTGGGGGTGATGGTGTCAGGTAGCCAGAGATGAGGCTGCATAGAGTGCCATGGCCTTCCAGGGCATCCTGGAATTCGTATGACCGTATGGGTTAAAGAGCATCCTCAGAAAAATAACTGAAAGCAAGCATGTATCTGCGGGCAACCTAACCTTTTTTTTTTATCCCTTTCTGATATGCTCTTGTGGGACGAAACAATCTGGTCTACTGAAACAAATACTATTTTATTATCACCTACTCAGTAAATGTTTAAATAAAATTTCTTCACCAAAATGCAACCCATGAAAGTTAAGGAATGATCACTTATCCAGGTCAGGTTCTTTACAGTCAAGACCAGTGAGTGTATACATCTAAGAGAAAACGCAGTTGCTCACATAAGATGTTGCTGCATGCTACTAGTTCAGCTCACAGAATGGGGGCTAGATAAACAAAGAAGCAAATAACCTGAAAAAGAGGTAACAGCAACAGTGGTTACAATTTAATTTTAACCTTTTTATTGTTTTCTATCCATATAATTGAGTTTTATGTAATCAGGCTTCAGACTCTGCCACTGCCTTGGGCTGTCCTTTCTGCTAGACCTTCCTGTTTCCACTGGCCTCGTCCTTCGGTCAATTCCTTTCTTCTTTTAAGAGGGCCAAGCTAGAGCAATGTTCCACTGGTTCCTCCTGAATTTCTCCCTACTAATGCATGCTGTTCCCTCAATGGACCAGGCAGGATCCACGCTGGTACCGCACGGGCTGCTCCACGGGCTCATTGAGGCAGAGGGTCTTGCCCCGCCGATAGCACCAGGCTGGGGCTGGCATGCACACACACACCTGTGTGCACACACTCAGCGTGCGCGCATGGTCTTTACACATATGTGAGATTCACAAGTAACATGCAACATTCAGACCACTGTTTTTTAAAGATTTATAGTTTATACTGAAAATGTCTTCTGCATTAAGCTGTTTTCATAAGACTCCATTGTCAGAAATACTTTGTAACATTCAGTTTAACAAAACCTCAGTTTAAAAAAGAAGAGCAGAAGAGAACTTTCCAGACATTTGTAGTGAAAATGGGTGATATTAATATCTCAAACTAAAGCAACCTGATTATTTCTATGGGGACCCTCATTTAGAGGAGTAATTTGCAAGTCATGTGGGAGTGTTTGATCTCTTCATGCAAAGAAGTGTAAGACTGTGTTAATTTCAAGCAGAGACAATCACATAATTAATTTACCCAGCAGGAAAACAGAGTTCATTGAGCACATGTGCCCAGAGCTGTTAGTACCAGGGAATGACCTCTCACATCTGATTTTACACTGTAATAACTAATGGCACAGCTCTCTGCAATTACATCTTTGTTCAGCAAACTTAAAGAGAAATCACTTTAAATACTTTTAAGCCCAGCTTCTGTTTTGCTCCCTCCAAAAATACCTGCACCTGCCGCAGTGTGAGCTTGGAAATGTCCAGAAAGGAATGTTTCCTCTCTGAAAAATTACTTTTTATTTCAATTTGGGCTTTTTGGTAGACCCTGGTACTTCAGGAAGTATATTGAGGAAAGATGGTTACATTTTTTCCTCCATTTCTTCAGTAATC
The DNA here is from genome assembly GCF_000690535.1 of Cariama cristata. NCBI lineage: Eukaryota > Metazoa > Chordata > Aves > Cariamiformes > Cariamidae > Cariama > Cariama cristata. The sequence goes on along the minus strand of NW_009619328.1, from coordinate 71,049 downwards.
ATGTCACATTTTCTTCCCATGCGCTGTTCCCTGGGAAGTAAATCCTTGCAAATTATTCTGATCCCATCTTATTTTGTCCAAAAAAGTCCTCATTTATTAGGTGCAGTGATCATCTTGACAGAAGCGCTGGGTAAGAATAGAGCTGCTTTCTGCCACCGCAGTTCCCATTAGTCTCTGAAAATCTTGACATAACAGGATACTGCTTGTCCTGATCTTTGTCATCCACTCTCTATTTCCAGAACCATTTACAAAAATCAGACTGGGGCTATATGCAGCTGGGCTACAGCTGTGACAACCGATCTCCTCAAATTTCCACTTTGGTTTGTGCTTTTACTTCATCTCCCTTACATCTGTTGGTACATAGTCTGTCAACTGAGTGCTATGACTTTAATCTCATATAGGATACTTTTTAGAAAAGAATATTTTTGCAAGTTCAGAGCAATGCCAGTCTCTGAACAGAGGCAGGGAAAAGGGTTACCCCCCAGAGAAGTAAGGTTCTCACACCAATGTTATGCATTATTGTGCAATACAATAAACGGGTAAAAAAAAATGCAACAGAGAGGGTATGTAGAGAAACCATGAATTAGTAGATTAAATACTGCCAGAGGATATTCCCAGACGTTGAAACTTGAAAATCATTCTCTCAGACAATCCCCAGGTGTGGGTGGGGAATTAGCGTAGGCCAGAGAGCATTTCCAGGAGGCAATAGGATGTTGCCATCCTCTTGTAGAGAGTGAGAAAGTTCAACAATACAGACACAGGCCACCCTTTGCCAGTTGTTTCCAGTGCCATGCATTTAATCCGCTGCTATAGATGAAATCTGGAAACCTCTACATCAGCTTGGATTGTTTGCCTGTTGATTTGCAGGATAGTTGTGAGGATTCGGGAAGGGTTTCCTCCAGGTCCTGCTCCGACAGAGACCCAACCTTTCAGCCTTCTCACGACGAGCACCTCTCCTCCCTCTCCTGACAGCTGGCTACCACAGGCCCGGCCCGCGTTGCAGAAACTCTCTGGATCTGTTCTGGGCGGTGAAAAGTGGGTTTGAGTCCAAACGTTCGTACCGCCTGTTCTGCTTAAACGCAAGCCTGAGCTGAGGCCAGGTCAAGTTGGACCAAAACCTGGAAGGAGAAAATTCCTGTAGAGCAAGCCCAAGCTGTCAGTCACGCAGTCTGGGTGGATCAGGCACCAGTAGTACTGCGGGCTACAGTGTAGGTAAGGGTCTGAGCACTGCCTAAGCACTGCAGCTCCCAATATAACCAAATCTGCAGCCTTCAGCGGAGGTCCAAATATCAGAAAGCTGTACCTTTGATAAATCTGCCTGACTTTACTTCTAATCCACAGTAGTAACCCTAGACCACCATCCCCTACGCATACATATGCACATTCACGTACAAGAGGAAAGCTATGAAACACGCAGGCAAATTTAATTGGAAGATCCACGCCTCTACCCATGGGACAAGAACTGACTTTTTTTTCTTCTGTAGGTCTAACAACACAGAATTTGATAAAAGCTGACAGGAACATAGGGAAGGACCTCTACTCTCCTCAGCATCCTCTTGCCTTTAAAGTTTTCTTCTACTGGAGAGTACCGCATAGATAGTGACAAATGGATAAAGAGCAAAAATATATCCTTTTAACTTCCTTTCTGTTAAATAAAACAGTACATGCCAATCAATGGCCCGTCATTCTCGTTGTGATCTCACTTTTGGGATGCCTTGAAGATGCTGCTTCCACAAGTATTACAGACTGTATCAGAGGAATGGTAAGATGAGGCTTCAGCGAGATATAACATCCACATAAAAATGACAGATTGCAGTGACAACCTGGTATCAGTAGCTTGGGAGATAGTGAAATGAAATCTCTTCAGAAAACAGACTGCACAGAGCAGTTCTGCTGAAAGCTGTCGGTGCCACAGGACGACCTCACACATCTGATTCCCCACCAGTGAAGGCAGATGGGGCTATGTGGTGTCCTGTAGGCACGAAGTTGCTTCCCTTGCATGATTAAATACTAGGGCTGAAGCAATGACTGAGGCAGATAGAACCGTACGCCACTGCCACTCCTATCTGTAAACAGTCTACAGAGGATCTTATGGAGAAGAAGTGATCAGGACGAAACAGAAATGTATAAATGAAGATAATGATGCAGTCTTCTTTTGCAAAGTGCTTTCAGATGAGCAGATAAAAGCAACACGTGAAAGCTAAGCATAGGATTATTAGTAATGCTATTTGGCAAACTAACGGATTACAACATTTTGAACAAGGAAATTTAGAGTGATTGCAACTTTCAGAAGGAGAAAACCTCCTAAAAGACAGGTACAGAGTTGCCCCTTGCTTGCAGGAGAAGTAACGGTAGATAATGCTTTAGAAGTTTGCTTAAAATATGCTCTTCAGCATCATATTAGCTCGATTGCTTTTCACGTTTTCTCTTCTCATTTTAAAGTCATCTTTGAAAGTAAGTGGCATCATGGCTATACCAGCTGGAGAACAGCACAAACGTAGTGTACTGGAACAGGAGTGACAGACTGCAGGGCAGCTTTAATTAATAAATGGCTTGCCTTGCCAGCCGTGAAACAGTTGGGGTTTGACCCACCAAAGAAATGGAGCTTTTCTGTGAGTAATCTAGTACTAATTAAAGCAGTGTATATGTGTTTTGAGAAAGTACATAGCAGGGGGCTGTCTGGAAGAAGGAAGGTTGCTGGGTCTTTTTTTCTTTGTTTACTGCTTCTTCCTTTCTTCCTTTGCTGTGCGCTTTTCAGTCTGAAACTGGAAGGGTGGCTAATAGGGAGTTCTTCTTCTGCAGCAGCGAAGGGCTCCACCACAGCCCTCATTCCTATGATGCCCTCACTCTTCGTGTGCACTCACTTAGAGAAAAGACCAGCACAGAGCACTGCTGAAGTAAAAAAAGTCTTGCATGAAGTTACAGGCGCTTCCTGGAGGAATATGTGTGTTCTTCAGAGTACGATTTGTCATTAGAAAGGTTTATTTATGATGACTCTATGCAGGCCTCTGTTAACGTGAACCACCAAATGTCAATATAGGTTTTATTCCATTCTGTGTATGTTCACTACTTCCTGTACATGTGAAAACCTGCAGGTAGTCATTATGTAAGGTGATATTTGTCAAGCGTGTTTTCTCTCTCTTGTGTACCCACACTTCTTTCTTTGTTGTTAAAATCTCTCTGGGCATCACTGGGCATCACTTCTGCTTTGGGGGAAATACGCAAGTTTTTTAATGCATAAGCAGGACCGATTAGAAATGGGGAGTGACTGGCTGAGTTGAGTGTTCAGCTTGATGGCAGCTGATGGCAGCAGGGATGCTTTCACCATTGCAAAGTGCAAACCAGCAGGTTTGTTTTCAAGCCTCCTGTGTATTGGTGGATGGCTCTCGCGGATCTTTCAGGCTGGAAAGCCTGAGGTCTGCAACATGTGACCATTGGGTTACCAATTCTCAGAGATCTCTTATAATCTGTATTTTTTTCTATTCACTATTTCTTTTGAAAGGTGTCACAAAGCTGACTAAACTCTCCTTGTAGCTCTGTGGGCCTTTTAAGCTCTGTCTGGGTCTTTAAGCTCCCTACAGATGATGCATACACCAAAACTTTTACCTTGGCTTGTTGTGCTCACACAGCCTTCTGGCAAGACTGTGTTTGTCTTGGGCTTCTTCCAAAGTCCTATGCCCACACCTCTCAAATACACTAGTGGCTTAGCAATAATCTTTTCTGTGTCTCTGTCCTCAGGCTGGGCTGGTTTGGAGGTTGCTTATTCTGGGAAACACAGCAGTGGAGGCAAATTGATGTAAGCCCTGAAGAGAGATCTTCAATGTGTTGTGCAAATAAGGAACAGCCAAAATAATAATAATAATAATAATCCATAAATTGATCCTGGTCTCTTTTTATTAGTAACTAAAGTATTCTTTGGGGTTTGACCAGTCATTTTCCATGATTCCTGATCCTCTTGGTCTAAGATTTCTCAGATATTTACCAACGGCTTGAGAGTTTTTTCCCTTTGTCCCACCTGTAACCAGCTTGCTTTGTCTGACAGAGCAATTTGTTCAGCAGTTCCATTGCACCCAGAAAAAGACTGCTTTCCTTTCAGCCCAAATGCACCTTTTTTGGGGGGAGGGGGAGTACCTGCTTCCTTGGTTTCTCATTTCATGCCTGTACTAGATGACCTGGTAAAGTTGGATTCTGCCAGGACACACACCTGTCTTAGAACTAGTACAAAAGTCATTTAGTGCAAGCAATGTGTTTTGTCTGTTCCGGAGCTTCTTCCAGAGACGACATGCAATATACATTTTTCCAAGGCCCAGTAGTGATCTGTTTAAAATTGAAGGTTTGAGTTACATATGAAACCTATAATCACAAATTGACAAAAGGCCCCTTAAAAAAAAAACCAAACGAAACACAACAACAAAACAACAAAACACCAAAACACCTTCCCCTTCAATTAAAATTAACATAGAAAGGCATTCAGAACACTATTCCCTAACTGTGTATTAAGGTCAAAGGTTAAATAGTCAGTTCTATAGCCTCTTCTAACACGGGTGGGATTGCTTGGGCAACACAACAGAAGTTAGGATCACCATTTTAGAGACTGGATTCGTCCCATTAGCTTCAGTCATCTGCAGTGTACACATCCAAATACAAGCTATTTGGTCACCCATATGTATTTCTAGAGAGCAATTTACCTGATCTGTCGCAGATATCTACTTGCATATTATCTTCTGTAAGCGCCTCCATCCCTACCTTGAATACAGTGCCTCTGGGTGAATGTCTCAGGAACCTTGCCTCAGATCTTTATGACTGTGCCTTGCAATTTCAAGGTTGTACAGTTAAAATTATCTGGGATGATATATCCTGGTAATTACACTGGAATCATTATCAAGGACACATTTGCTTCCACAGTTGCTGCAAAGGAATTACATTTCTGCCATAAAATTGGGCTCTGTTAAATGAGATGGTGGTTTTCCACCTTTAAGGTGTTACCAGTTTCCATATCCTATTTTCTTTGTGCACAAACAAAAAGGATTTTATCGTTTAGACCCCCAAACTCATCTCAGATTTCAACAGCTCTGCTGTGTTTTTTCCAGTTCATGCACCAGCACCTCTAAAAGTTCTTAGAGAACAAATGGGGTTACAAAGGGAATCCTTACAAACAATGGCAAGATAACAGCTACACAGGTACAATAAGATCTGTTTTCATCTACAGAGGAAGCATGAGGTGACAAACACATTATCCAGGATAAGGTGTATCAGTTAAGAAAAAGAAGGCAAAGTTTACAGAGAGAGCACATATCATGTACAAGACTTGCAGTTTTTCCTATGATTGTATTTTTAAACACAAATATCTAGAAGTTATTTCCATATATAATCAAAATGAAATAGAAGGCTTTTTCTGTAAAAAATATGGAAAGAGAATTTTTTTTTTCAGATTTATTATGGAAGAAATACAGACTTGACATTTAGCAAGCAGTTACCTATTAGTGAACCTCCCAGGCATGTGTTGAATTCTCTACTGGTACCAGGGGATGGCATAAATCTTGCAATTAGAACAGATAGTCAACACCAAATATGTTAACTTAACACCTAATTTTAACACCAAAAAAAGGTAATTTGGAAAAACTTTTATCCACTAGGAAAAAATGCCAGACATAGAGAACAAAAAAAACAGTTTAATACTTGTATAAATTCATCACAGTAATAAATCTGTAATTGTCTTTCCAAAGAGCCACATTATTGTCATGGACTCTCCTCTTGTGCCCTGTGCCCCATGTGTCCCAGTTTTGGAATTAGTATGCAGAAAACACTACTGAGGAGAACCGGTTTGTTAGGAAACTGGCATAGCAATTTCTATTACGCAAATTATTTGGTGCATATTTCCATCACAAACCTTGCGATAGATCTGTAATGGGAGTAGGTCTCATTCCCTGCCAGGCTAGATCTGCTAGGAGAGCCTTGCATCCAGTAGCAAGTAGTGTGACACAACAGGAATCAATTTCTAGAGCATCAGTTGCTGCTGAAGACCTAACATCCAAACCACATGCAGTTCTAGAGGTCTTTTCTTTGGATTAACTCTAGTTTGGTCATTGTGTCTGAATATCCACTGCAGTGTGCTTTAGGATTCTCTTTTGTTTTAGTTTCACCTGAGAATAAGTTTAAGCGCCGTGAATAGTTTCTGGATGAGAAACAAGATGTAACAAGTGGGGAAATTAGAAGATTCACTTCCAAACCTCAGTTCCAAGTTTGAATGCAAACACTAACGCAGGTGCACCCAGTAAGCAGTATGTACAAAGGCTAATTTAGCTGATCTCCCCAAACTCCTTCTACAATAAGATAGAAATTAAAAGTGGTCTTGAGCTTTATTGCTGGCTATACAACTAACAGTGTCTCCTCTGTAGGGAGCAGTGAGCACTTACTGCACAGAACAGTACCATTGAGGCATACAGGAGTAACAGGGTAGTAAAAAATAAACCAGCATTTATCGGTTTTGCCAGACCAATCTTGGTTGCATCATCATAGTCTCTAAGGAAGGATTTTTCAAAGCCACACAGTGCATGAAGGAGCACAGCATGTCCCAGTCTCTCTCAGGTTCACAGGAGGTAGTCCACTGTGCTTTATCCCACAGAGGTCCAGACTGGGCTGGTTCTCAGCCCTTTTGGCCAGTCTGTAAGGAATCAGAGAGCTCTTGTGTTCAAATATGGCACTGGCAAAGGAGATGAAAATATGTTACTCTTTTTCCGTATGCACCCAGAAGAAGGTCCCCAGTGACTGATACAAGACCTAGGACTATTGAAACTCTGCTGATGAGACAGCTACCTTTTGAAACACAGATCTGTCAGGATCAGTATCCTATTTCATGATGTCTCCCTGAAAATTGAAAAATTGAATATAAGAATTGTATTAATTAAGTTTGGTTAATTTTATTTAGATTATTGCATTTTAATGTACATTAAAAGGCATTTACATATATTTTAGTGTTCTATATTATGATTTTTATCTTATTGAGACACAGAAACCTTGGTTTTCTGAACTGAGATGCTATGGAATTTCCCATGGGTCCATGAAAAACTTAGAATTTCAACTTTTGCTTTAATTTATAAAGGAAATACGGTTTGAAACAGACTTCCCATGAGAACAAAATTATCTTCACAGTCCATCTCTAGCCCATAATTCTCTAATCTTCAATTCCTTACCAATAATACTTTATTATGGCTGGCTGTCGTGAGAGCTTACAGAGTGTGCTGAATCCTGCCTCTTTGTGTTTTATCTATCTCTCACCTCTGATCCTTTATCTGTATTCTGTATGACTTTGGGTTCATCCTCCAGCCTTTGAAGGTAACAGTAAGAGATCAGCAGGAGTAAAGCTAAGGTCTAAGGCTCACTGTACTTAAAATGACAGCTCATGAACTGATTGATTCATCCTCAAACTACCCTTTGTCTTCAAGGACACTCCATTTAGAGACAACATTTCTCCTGTGTGCTATCAGTGGCAGGATCATGGCCATAGGCTTTCTGTAAGTGCTTGGGGCAAGGAAATGTCTCCCTGCATTTGTCTGAAAAATGACATTAAAACCCAAGGATGTTGTGGCAATGAAGTAATAATAATGTTGAATTTTAACTAGAGTGCACATTTTGTATCCTTTCCCCTCCAAATTCAGTCCACATTTTCAAATGCATTATGTGCAGCCAAGTTCAAGCCTTTAGAACCTGCCCTTGAGAAATGTCTGCTAATGGTATACTTTATCTCAGTAAAATTTACTTACAGAAATATATATCATAAAGCTGTTGTGTTCCTTAATATGTTTAAATTTCCATGTACAATGAATTTTAATTCACTGGTTTTACACCATCAACTTATTTGTTCTAATATTTTGCAATATTGATCAAATTGGTTTGAGAGTGCTGAAAGATACTGCATTACAACATGGTTACTTATGCCTCCAGCTTATATAAATTCACAGTTTATTTTAAAATTGACAATAAAAATAAGTGATTTGCATCTAAATACTTTTTTTTTTTTTTTCTAGAGTAATGGTGGTGTAGTCCATTTCTATCAGGATCATATACACCTACCAACACTGCTTTTTTTTGTGTCCGTACAGATTACTTATAAGCAATGAATTTAGTAGGGATTGAATTATTAGAACAATACAAAAATGGTTTTCATGCCTGGACTGAGCCCACACAGATTTTCAGATCATGAGTAAGAGAAGAAACAGGATTTGGAATGTTCAATGAGGCATGTAGATGCAAAGATGCATCAGGGTCATTTCACTTGGCTTACCCTACAAAACAACTCTTTCTTGATCTCCCCATAGTAAAGTCTTTAGCTAACAACCCTTCAGTGCATTAGAAAGTACGGTCTTTGAAGGTGATCATTCTCTTAAAAAAGGAGGTTAAGCAGCCTGATAGAAGAGATCCATAAATGTTGCTGTAATTACCTCGTATAAAAAAAAGTTATTGCTGTCTATAAAGGTATTATTATATAAACAGATGAAAATGCCTACTAGATTTTAGCATATTTGAAAACTAAGTTGTAGGTAACATTTCTCTTACGACACACAGGTATAAAACATATTATCTGCATCAGCTGTCTAATGTTCCAAAATCTAAGCCTAAAACAACATTAAAAGTTACATTAAAAAATGCAAATATCTACCTCCAATTAGCTTTATGAATGCTGAAATCCTAGCTACGTTAGCTGGTCTGCTGGAGACTGGAAAACTCCAGCAGAAAAATGGAGCTGGAAATGTGCACTGTCTTACTTAGCAGAGTTGGAAATTATAAGTTATTAAGAGTGATGAGGGACCTGGATATTAGTATTTAACTCTGCAACTCTTAAACACCGTGACACTGCACATTCCTGAGACCTTACTCTTTGGAGTAAGTCCTACTCAGTTTAGTGTGGACTGCAGAACCAAGTGCTGAAACAATTTTTTTCTCATGAGGACAATTCTTTGACGTGATTTTTGTTACTAAAAACTGCTGGCTGTCTTTTAGCCTGAGAAATCTCTGCTGAGTGAGAATCTAGATTTACATGCTCTGAATTGCCCTCTGGAGGAAGCTGTTTCTCTCCATCAGCTATACTGGCCAGGGAGACGAGGTTTGCAAAATTAAAGTAGTCTTTTAATTGAGCTCATAAGATTAGCTTCACTTTCTAATTATTTTTCTCTGGTTTCCTTTTGCAGAGGATGTCTTCTGGGACACCTTAGTTTCTACTGCAGCCCTATGACATAAATAGTTGACTTCCAATAGAATCTGCACTGTTAAAAGTATCTCATGCATGCAGCTCGGTTTCCTCATAATATCTATGCACTCAACCGTCTCTAGGCAGCATTACCTAAGTGAAAGTGTGACTAGAAATGAGAGAATAATATTTTAAGATAGATCCAGGAATGTCTGCTTTAATTTTCAAATTAATTTGCTTTGGCAGTCTCATCCTGTATTTTGTGTATGAATATTCCAAAACTCAGGATGGTAGAAAAGTTGGCCAAAAAAAGCAGATTGGAAATAAATAACAAGATATGGAAGAAAATTATTATCATATTTTAATGAAGGGTACTCATACTGGAAATCCAAGTCTATGAGGTGTACTTAGTTATGAACATAAATAAGCCACATGATCAACAGAGCCTAACAACTTATATCAAACTGAATAGTCAATGCACCAAGCGATTCTTCAGTTCAGGAATCTTTTCCAGAAATTCTTGGGACAGATCATCTTACTTGACTGTAATCATTGAAAATGCAGATATGTAAGTCAGATCAAATGGACTCTCTTTACTTGCCCTAGTCAGTAGGGAGAAATAACAGCTCTAGAAGGCAACTCCCCCACTGCAGACATCTATATGGGAAGATGCTGAGCTTTCTAGACAGGGGCTGCAGTGACTAGTTCACATTCAGAAGTTTTAGAAACCTAAGTAAAGGTGTCACCAGTGAATAACCTCCAACAGCACACACTTATGAGTCCTGAAAACTGTAATATGCTAATGATGAAAGCCAGCAAGCTACAGCTCAAACTGAGGATCCAATCTCATCCACAGATAATGGAAAGCACAGAAAAAGAGGCAGAGATGGTGATGAGAAAAAGATAAAATAAGACACTTGAAAGCCAGAACAATGGTATTAGCACTACAAATTATTTAAATAAGTATAACCCTCTTTGTTCACATGAACCTGCCTTTCAGGGAAGGTGAAGGTACTCTTTCTACAAAGAAGGTGCATTCGTATCGTACAGTGTAGAAACCCAGGTAGGATGTAGCTCATGGACATGAGACTGCAAGACTGATCATCACCACTTAAAATCTCATTTCTCATTTCTTGTTTCAGATAATATTGTTGGTGGGAACTACCAGTTGATAGTGGATAATAATTACAATGAACTGGGACAATGTCAAGGCCAAATGCTTTTTAAGATGCTTCTTTGGGAACATTTACTATTTAAATTAGCAGAAACTTACCATTTACTTGTATAAACCCAAGATTAGGCTCTAACTCTTTTCCAGCAACGTTTGGTCTGTAAATAATACACTACCCTGCAACACTTCTGCAACCATTCACACTGATATGCTTGGCCACTCATGCATTGTTTCATCATGAATCTTCAACAGAATTTCATTTACTTGATCCACTTGAATTTTCATAATTTGTGGCGTAACTACCTTTTCTTTTTTATGGAATTTTCTAACAGGTCATTTATTCTGTCAGAAGCAGTAGTCTATCAAATCTAAAAGCTTTTGTGAAGTATTTTTCTAATTTTATTTACAAATCTCATATTCCCCCCCCAAAAAAAAAAAAAAAAAAATAGGGAAAGGTTAAGATTTTCCATGCAAAGAACAGAAATACTTTCAGAGGTACAGGTCTAATCACAAAATAGCAAACGGTCCCTGAGTTATGGCATGCACATGAAACCAGGGGAGTGGGATGGGACAGATCTAAATCTGGATCTTTCATATAAGAAGCAGGCATTCAAAGCTACTGGGCAGTGTGTAGTTTCTGTGGTTTCAGGAACACCGAGCAGGTTACGGCGTGCTCTTTCATGCGCTTCCAGCTCACCCTTTCCTCACTTTCAGCAGGCACTGGGGCTGCTTCAAACAGGACACAGATTTGTCATTTTTATTTTTGGTAAGTGCTTAGCTTTTGAATATTTCATTTGCCCTCTCTAAGCAATACTTATTCTGATCCTTTCCTGCATTTCAAAGGATTATTCTGGACTGGATTCAGAACCTGGAAATAATGTACATGCACAGCTGACAAGATATTGCTGGTTGAGAACTGTATTGCCCTCAATATGAGCAGACAATGGGATCAGATAGCCTAAAAAAAAATCCTCACAACTTTGATCCCTACTGTTACTTTACTGAATTAAAATCACCAATCAGTTGTCAAAAATAAAGTCAAGGGATTGTTTTTTTCATATTGTTTCCTGCAATGCATTTGTTTTTCTTTCATCAGAAAATACAAAAAACAGGTGCAACTGTTTGGGATCTAACCCTATGGCTTTTCTACCTAATACCATCATGTCTGACAGTGACCAGTAACAGATGTTTTACATGAACGTCGAATAATAAAGTTCACGGAAGGGATATTTTATTTGCTCAGAGGGGAAGTCCTTTCCCAGTTCCTACTGACTGGTATTAATCAATGCCTGAAGCATAAATATTACATCCTTCTTTAGGTTTTTGTTTCAGTTGTTCGTAATATGCTCAGGCATTCAGCTGTTTTACCCCATCAAAGATAAGCACAGTGTCTCAATTTATGTATCATTCTCTTTGCTTGTGTTAGGTTTTTCACTAACTTGAAAGAGAAACAAAAAAACTTGTGAAAGAGTATGGCAATACCTTAGCTACCAAAAACTTACCCTAAAGGCTGGATGTATGCAGCTGGCACAACTTTGCCTGCGGAGAAGCTGGGAGCCATAGGACATGAAACCTTGCCGCAGGGATGGACTAAGTGCCTAACAGGTATTTCAGACCAGTTGTGCATAGGTCACTTCCCTCTGCTGATGCAGACCCTCCCTCTTTTCTCCCGTTTTCCTCCCTTTCTGAGTAATGTGCACCCAAGGAGATGCCTGGAGAAATCCCTGTGCTGTATGGAGGATCACGCTCACAGCCACCTTTGCTGCTTGTGCAGAAACCCTGAAAGAATCTGTAATCCTTTCCCATACACAAACCATGGCCAGCATCACCTTCTTCTGACAACTATATTTTCATCTCATTTCACCAAATGTTAAGTCTTTCCATTTCAATCAGCCCATCCGTTATAGTACCTCACCAAGTTCAACTACTACACATGCCCCAGACAAAACTAAAAAAAAAATTCCTGCCCACTCACATCGTGCCTTAGCAGTCCTGGTGCCCCGACTCTGACAGCCTTACTGACATGGAGAACCACCTCACTGCTCAAGTAGTCTGCTTGCCTGACAGCAAACCAATTTTGATACGTAGGAAATATAGCTATGAACAATCTAGTTAAATCTGTCCACAGGTACATGCAGAAAACAAAAGGATATATTAGTTTTTCTCTTTTCATGGAAATGTTCAAGCCATAAAAGCTACAGTTCTGCAACCTTCAGCAATAAAGTGTATACAGTGATAACACACATTACAATGTTTCTGATGTACTGTGAAATTTCAAATGACTTTTTTTTCATTAAAAACTTAATAGCTCCATTGGAAGCAATGAGAATTACATGCCAATTTTACAAATATTTACTGTCATCACTGCAAGACAGTTTTTGCGTAGTTTTCATTGAAGCAATGGAGCAGAAACATAATTTTAAACTTCATAGCCATTTATCTCCATTACTTTTTTAATATGTTGTGCCATTGCCACATCTCCAATCAACTGAAAAATATCCTGAATGGTTATAAGAGGATCAGCACCCTCCAAAGTAATTGTTTGATCAGGTATGAAGCGTCTCTTTCATAGAGAGTCTTTACATTAATGACTGGGTTTAATTAGACTGGTTAGAAGTCAGAAAGAAGTAATTCGTTCTCAGCATAATAAACTGCTAATTACTAACTGCACAAAGAAGGTTATGGATAAAGAGGACTTTTGCTATTAAGGCACGTAGCAGAACAGCTTCCATTCCCCTCACATTTCCTGCATTTATTACAAACAATTGCAAGACTCTCTTCCAAAGGCTTATTGGTCTCTCTTCCACTACACTACTCTCAGGTAAAGAAGCAGCTTTAATGCCAACAGTGTCATTTCCATTTACATAGAGGGACATTTTAAGCAACATTCTCAAGACCAGTGATGATAGACCCTCAGAATTTCTATTTTGTTGAATTTTTTTTTTTCTCATTCAGAAACCAAATAACAGACACGTCAAAAACTCCTGTAGGAATGATATTTGCAAGCATTGTTTGGGAAATTATTTTCATTTCAAAATACCAAGATTTGGGGCCCGAGAATGTCAAAGTAATCATGATTATAATAGTGAGTGACATTATAATATGATCTTAAAACAAAGGTAGCAGATACTTAATAAATCTTTCAATATTTGCTTTTTCTTCTTAAGTTAAAATAGTTTCTTCTCACATTGCAGTGACCCGCTATTTATTTATACCACTTCATGCACAGTGATAATTCCTAGTACTTCCATTATACAATGAAATCATGTAGCAAAAGAAAAATAATTTAATAGAGCTTTCAGTGATTGTACAAAATTGAAAAAAATTAATTTTTAGATTTTACAAAACAAGATACAATTTAAAATATTATTTGCCTTTGGTAATATTCTTTTATGAAAACCTGGTTTTGGCAAAATTTCACAGCTACTTAGTCATGTGTCTAATTTGGTGAAGGAAAACAGACCACAAATAATAAAACTTTGTTCTAGACATGTTATCTACTTTGCCATTAGTAGCTTCCAGTGTGAAAGCTGAGGATGCTGCTCTAAGCTATCAAATTCTCTGTGGCCAAACTATGAATGTGCCTCATTCTCCATTTTTCATACTTGCATCCCAGGTCGCAACAACTCAAAGGTACTACTCTGACTGCTGAAGTCAGGGGAAATTCAGTGGAAACAGGATTTCGTCTGATATACGTTAAAGAACAATTCCAAAAAGTAGAGAACTGAATGCCAATAAGGTCTTATAGATGTTTATTTTGAAACCCAAGGAACAGAAGGTCTGTGTACAAGTTGTGAATTTTCCTTTGTAAAAGTGGAGCTATGGAGGTGAGACATAAGGAAAACACTTTTTCACTACAAGACCTTTTTCCTATTTCTTCTTATTTTTTTCCTCTGTGTGTTTGATTTACACACACACACACACACACACACACACACACCCCAGTTCATGCTGAGAAAGACTGCCAACTAACATTATGTACCTGCTGGTACTCACAGGGAATTGTATGTAAACATCACAGCTCAGCTCAATGACCTCCAGTCTAGCTCAGATCCTGGAGCTCTCAAGCCGTGCAGAGCTCTGCAGAAGTAATCCCACCCTAACACAGGGACGGGAGTCCTCATCATGGCCATCCCTGTCCTTCCTGCATGGGAGCATCACCTGTGTTTGCATTCGAGTGAGGCAGTGACATGGCCTTCTCCCCCCGTGGGATAGTTCAGGCTGGAAGGGACCTCAGGAGGTCTCTAGCCCAGCCCCTGTCCAAAGCTGGTCCAGCTCTGGGGTTAGACCAGGTCACTGAGGGCTTGATCCAGTCATGGCCTGAAACCCTCCAAGGATGGAGATGGCACAGGCCCTCGGGACAGCCTGGTCTGCAGCTCATGGGGGGAAGGTTTCCTTTTATACCCACTCTGAACCTTTCTTGTTCCAATCTCTGCCAGTTATCTCTTACCCTCCCGCCATGCAGTACCATGAGGAACCTGGCTATGTCATCTCAAAAAGCTCCTCTCAAGTATCAGAAAGCTGTCGTTAGATCCTACCCCAAGGCCAAGTAGCATGCTAAAGGAGGACATGCAGTCTCTAGTGAAGCAGAGTCCACATGCTATTCATAAAATCAGTCCTGTTTTCAAGTCTCTTCAGTGATGGTGATTCCTTTGCCGGGGAGAGGGAGGTGGAAAACCCCACAGTAAGTTATGGAAAAGCAATGCACTCAAACATGAGGCAGAAAACAGGAGTATGTCCAGCAGAGCTCTCTCTCAAGACACTAATTGGAATTATGGTACTAAAATTAAATAATTGCATATATGGTAATTCTTAGTATAGAAATTCATTAGGAAGAGTACTATGTGTGTAGAAAAACACGAACATATTTCTTATGTCTCATGCTTTCATGTTAAGACACCTATGAATGATACTTTAGTGGATCTATATTTTTCTGGGTACCCATGAGCAGTTCAATGAGTTTGACCCTAATCATAAATTCAAAACGGCATGATGAATACAGAAGCATTATTGTTTCTTCATGAGCTTAGACTGATTACTTTGTGTACCTTATTGTTCACCTATGAGTTCAGGAAAAAGGCACAAATGAGTAGTACATTACCTTTGCAAAATAATTCTAATACTGACACAAAGAAATGCATTTCAAGTTATTACTATTGTAAAGAATCTACCCAAGGACTGACCACCTGGCCTGTCAGGTCCAGAGTAGAGTAGCTTTAAAAATTTTTAGTCTTCACTTGGTGTTAACTAGATGTGTGATGTTGACTTGGTGTGATACTAGAACATTCCTTGGCATAAATTAAAGGATTCTATCTGATTTGTAGAAGTTCATTGCATTGGCTAGACCACCTGAATGCAGTAAGCTGCACTCATATGCTCTCCTCTGGTTTCATGATCCTCCATCCAAGTAGGTTGTCATACAGGAGGAAAATTCTCTTAAAGAAAAGAGTTCCTGGTATCCCCCTTTGACAGTAAAACTGCTTTCGTTGTGCCACTCCATCAGCTGCAAGGGACTACAGCTTCTGACTGGTTTACTTTAGGAAACCTGTATCCCCAATTTTATTATGTCTTGTTGCTAAGGGCTTCTTTGGGCAAAGGATTCCCCGAGCTCTACAAATAGCAGTGCAGTTGGATCTTAGGCATTATGCTTTACTACTTTTAACTAGGACAGTGGTTTACAGTTCACTGTTTTAATTCACCATCTGATTCATATCTGAAATTGTCAGAGGGACCAAGACAGAAAATTGTTCAGTTCCTGATATTACCATGATTTAAATGTCTTCTCTAGAAACTGCTTTCATCCCTTTGTCTTTATTAAATGCATTCTTTTATTTAAAATATAGTTACTCTTCCAACCGTTGCATTTGTTTTGCTACTATAGTAACAAAAGCAGGGAGGAAAAAAAAGATTAAAAGAAGAGCAACTAGTTCTTTGTGTTGCCGCCAAGCCACAGCATAAAGTCAGAAAGGAAATCTCGGATATAAACTCCATTAGTAGATTGCAGACTTTATAGGTCTATCTCCCACATGCAGTGTTAAAAATATATCCTATTACAAAATGTCTGTGGCTTTGCTGCTGAAAGCAATAATTAGCAAGGCCTGTGAAGAAATATAGTAAATGTCTAAAATGAATGGGCATTGATTATGTTGTTGTTGTCCAGGTACTATCATTGACTATAGATTCCTAATGGTACTTCCTATAAGACCCTGCATTCTTGCTCTCAATGGAGCATTTCAGGAAGACAGCCTTGCCACCCACTTGCTTTCACTTCTCTTGTTCTTCGACCGTAATGTTGAAAACTGTTCTCCATGGGAATGACACTGGTTTTAGAAATATGATAAGAAGCATTTAGAGCTTTGTGCAGAAACCACTGGGCAAATAGGCAAATGTTTGATAGCAAGTTAGAGGTCCATATCGGGTACCCTCATCAAAGAAGGCAGAAAACATTCTGGTATGTCAAAATTCAGACAGCTGCCTACTCACTTTACATACTTCAAACCAAAACAAACAGCATGTCTGGAAAGTCTCACTGCAGTGGGTTGTAACTCAAATAATCTGCCATAAATCCATGTAAAGGGGAAGAAACTTTACATATTATATACCTGCGGTATTCCTCAGTAACCCAGGTGTTTTTACCACTGAGACGGCCAGATGATGAGGCTGAGCTCCTTTATGGCAGAGGAGGAATTCAGCCCTCTGTCTTCAGAGGGCTGTGCAATGATAAACAAAAATCCCTCATTACATCCCTGTGATAACTGCTGCACAGAACTTGCTTAATAAGAACCAGAATCACTTTCAGCTGTGGGAGGAAAGCCGGCAACACACGGAGCTGCTAATGTCTTGGCCCATCACAGGCAACAAAGGTCCATCAGTCATCTCTCCACTTCCAGGCAAAGAGAAGACTGTTGTTGACTTGCTTTAACTGATACTATGACAATGCACTTAGATCAAGCTGGCTGTTTTGAAAGAACTACAAATATATTGTTTCAAATATATATATATACACACATATATATGTATATATACACACATCTGTATACACATATGCATACGCACAATTAGAGATTGTGCAGGGTTTTTTATACAGGTATGTGAAAGCTATCTTTCTGTCTCTCTCAATAAATATACGTTCAAGTGGGAATTTATTTTAATCTTTATTTCCTCATGTCTCTTTAATTTAGTGTAATATTCTTTAAATAATGAAGCCTATGAAAGGTTATGTTGTCTAACATGTTTTAATTCAAAGATTACACAATAGAATTTGCCTCTGTATAATCTGACAACAACGTTAAAATTCAGGTCATGCTTCCCTTACAGGGTATTTGGGTCTCAGGGATCTGTTACAGGATCACTCACCTTCCACCTAAGACCTTCTCCCCTGGGACAGCTGCCCCTGTGCCTTTCCATCCCACCTGAAGTCCTGGTGAATCACATGGAGAGAGCATGTCCTGAGAGGAACACGTCCTGTTAAAAGGGGAGTTTCTTCCAGCCAAACTTCGTTAAGTGGGGAACATGGATCTTTTCTGACAAAATGCAGACATTTTGTGGATTCTTAGCAAGTTTTAGAATATATCTGGTGTATGTGAAGCCCTAAAATAGCTCTTCCCTGTGTCTGGGGCTCAATCTATTCGGTTATGGATTTTAAGACTTTTGTACCCAAACCAAGCCCAAGCAGTGCTTCTGCCTGGGGCTTTAAGGAACAGTCCTGGTGTGCAAATCTTCTGTTGCCCACCACCCTAGTATGAAGACTGATTCTGCTGAAGAATTGAGACACTCCCAAGGATCCTGTTTGAAGAAGCACAGCTGCACTTGGGGCTGGGGCAGACACCTCAACTTTTCAGAGGGGTGCCATGGGGAAATCCTCATGTTTTGGTGACAGTTAGAACAAGACCCTAAAACACCCTTATTCCTTCCTTAGCAATGGGAGATGGTGAGCCATACAGATTCCTTGTGCAGCCTCTGCCTCTGCTCTCTGGTGGCCAATGACTTGCTGAGTGCCATGCATTGTCTCCTTGGTGTGCAGGTCCCCCATCCAGCAGAATACCACTCATCTTATGAGCTCCAAAGACTCGGTTGTCTGCTCCGGGGCACCTTGCTTTACCTATGACAGTTGCACAGTCGTACCAGTCAGTTTGTTCTCCACACACTCTTCTTCTTCCTTGTGGCCTTGTCCATCTCTTTCTATAAATGTTGTACTTCATTAAAATGCGAGACATTATAATTTGCTAGCAGTTGTCAAGTACAGACCACACCACATATCAAAGAATCACAAGCAAGAAGAATGGGAACAGACATCAAGAGCAAGGCAAACAAAAACAGACAAATAGGTTCTTGTCAGAAGAATTACTGAGTATGCTAAACATCCTTGTCTTTAAGAAGTCCAATATTAGATTCACAAAGGTTAAGTTTGCAGTCCAGATCCCACTGAGATTAACAATGAATTCCAATTCAACGAAGCAAAAGTTCATTTAATTTTTGAAGATGGCTATGTTGTTTACGCTTCAGCAGAAGTTCAGGCAATTTTTTTCTAGACAGTTGTTCTCTATGATATTTTTACAAAGCAAAAATTATTCTTTGTAACTGCTTATATTGATTGTAGAAGTCAGCAGCTTGCTGGATCTCCTCAAATACCTCTAATCTGAAAAATTACTATATCTGAAAAATTACTATAAGGGATACACAATAACCTTTCCCATCTTCTCCACTTGTTTTCTGATATTGGTATAATTAATGATTAAAATAAAAAGTATTGAATCTCTCATATCTTTAGAAATGAGAAGGTTTACTACAACCAATGAAAATGTGTCTTTCTGAAGTACGATCAGTAAAAGAAAAATGCACTTTGCAACTCAAGGAGAAACTGTAAGTTCTATTTATTTTTTCACATTAGTTTTGTCTTTAACCTGGGCACAAATTAATTAGCTACTTCTTCTTCTCCAGAGAGTTTTCCTCATAAGAGTAGTAGGAAAAAAAAAACAAACCACAACTTACTAAGGAAAATACAGAACAATAATTTTTTTCTGAGTATCAGTTGCTTCCAACATGATTTTTGCCTTCTGTAGAAATAAGCATAATTTTTCCAAGAAAAATAAACTAAGAAGTTCATCAATGAATGAAATTTGTTTAGTTCCCTTTTCAGTAGACTTCAGTTTTCTTAAATGGAAGAAAAAAAATCCACACCACATAAAGGGCACACTGTAGAAAGTGTTTGGTGCACATCATTCCTCAGTGATGCAAAGCAAAGATAAATAAATGAGACAGATGGATTTTTTTGGTTTTCTTTTTTGGTTTTGGAGGTTTTTTACTCCTTTTCCAGCAACTTTTTCACATCAAAATGGAAGCTTAGATGTTCCTGGATGACAGTGGAACAATAGGAATCAGAAAATTCATCCCAGGCTATTTAATGTACTGCTTAACACTAATTACAACCTACTATACTCTGCTTCTTTCTTTCAGATTCAATAGACAGATGCTGTCATAAAAGTTACTGACTGTATAAAGATTATGTTGTGGGCAGGTATAGATTATTTCAATCCAGAAATGCAGTAACTTGAACTGTTTCAGATGCTATTAACCTGCCCATTCCTATCACAGAAAGCAAGAAAATTTCTAAAAATCAAACCAAAGCTTATGTAGCTACAGGCAATATAGCTACACAGTTTGAAGTGCAATGTAAAGAAGTACATTCAGGTGTTTTGAAAGACCCAGAGGCCTGAATCTATACCATAAATCAGAAGAATAAATTCTGCTCCAGAAAATAGATTTCTGCTTCAGTTCAAGTAACACTCAGACCTTTTAAAATTTATACTTCCATTCTCAAAATGACAACAGGATATAGTTGGAAGTTGCTTGTCATTACAGGTCTGGGATGTAGGCTGCAAAGCCTATTGTCATTATATCACACTAATATAACTGGACAACACTGGCCACATTTGCATTTTCTAGGTGACACATACTATTTTTCTGTAACCAGAGAGACCAAATTCATCTGATGAAATAATGTTATCATGATGACTTTATAGAACAAGTATTTCTTGCTACGTAGCACAGTGCATTCCACATATTATTGATAATTTTGCTGTTAATCAACAGATTTTCAATTTACCACTGAAGTAAAAATTGACATATGAATGAAAACCATGGGACCCCTTTTATTAGGCAGAGCTTAGTACATCAGAAATCGTTTATTTTCCCAAAGAGACCAGTGAATTGTCAAAGGCAATAGTGGATGTTCCACAGAGGCAGTCATTCAGGGAAAATTATTTAGAGCACTTCCTGGCTGCAAAAGAGTTGTATATTTTTGCTGTCCCCAAGATGATTGAAACCTTGAAAGATCAGTTTCACAAAGAGCCACAGTGGGATATAATTTAAACAACAACAACAAATCTCCTAGTGTATCTTCCCCATATTTTAAACTATGGGCTTCATTTTTACATCTTTCCAGTTCCATTTTTAATGTATTCAACATAAATTCATAAAAAGGGTTAGGTCAAGAAAAGTCTAGCCAGCCCTCTGTCCTCCAGCAGCACCCAGGAGGTCTGGTGACATAAAAGCAGTACAAAAATTTAACAGTAACAATTATTTAGCAATATTAACATACTGAGAAATACTTTCTCAAAATACTTTCTCAAAATACTTTTCCAGTCTTCTGCAACTTGTGGCTCAGAGACTTCCTGAGCAGGGACATGGTCTTTGCTGTTGGTAGTCACTAATGCATTTTTTGCCCCCTTAATTTGTCCAACTGCTTCTTGACCTTACGCAAACTCTTAACTCCACCACATCCAGTTGTAAGATTCATGGTTTACATACACAACGTCTGAAAAACAGTCTCCTTTTTCTTGTTTTAAATCTGCCACTTGCTAGTTTCATTAGACCCCCATTACTTCTTGCACTGAAAGAGCTGGGGAAAATCTGTTCCCTGTTGACGTTCAGGTCAGTCAGCATATTACCTGTGCTGTGTGCCCCTCAATTCCCCATCTGGTGAGTCTTTAGTCTATTTGTCATTCCTCACTTAAAACCACTGCTCTCCTTTGGCCTTTCTCATTGCCTTCACTGGATCTTTCCCATTTCTACTTTATCTCCTCCAAGACAGAGACCTAGGATCTCTATTAAGTGTTCAAGATGCAAACACCCTATAGATTTATACTGTACCATGATGATGATGCTGCATACCTTCTGGAACCCGCTGCCTACTGACCTGCTGTCAGAACAGAGATGTCCCTGCAGCCCCAGCCCTCTGGCCTGGGGGATGGCAGATGCCTTAGAGGAGCTAGAGGATGTGGCCATCTCAGTATTTAGGCAAGGAACTAATGAGTGGCATCATTAAAAACTCAGGATTTAGGGCTTAGTTGAAGATTTGTGGAAATCGCTGGCAGTTTTTCAATGATGGGATCAACCTTTCCATCATAGGGTTTTCTTTGGAGGAAGGCATGGACTGTATTTTTGGCCAGCCGTTGGCCACGTCAGTAAACCTATCCCATCTTTACCAGCACACTTAGGCTGACATCAGTCTAGCCCACACCTCAATGCTCTCCCAGACTTCCTGTTGCAGTTTTAATTTAAAATGTTTTGCATCGGATACATGTTTAATGTTTTATACCCTAGTTACACTAGTTGAAGTGCTGTTGAGCACAGTGTGGTGCTTATTATTTTAATCATGTTAGGCCCCATTTGGGAGCTAAATTGTGTGCAGTTATTGTGGGATTTTATCTCTTAGGTTCAGTTTCCCCACCCCCTTTAGGAGGATGAAAGGTTTTAATGAAACAGTCTGTACAATGCTATAACGGGTACTAGCAGCACATCATTGCTCCCTTTCAGTGCAAGAGCCATGGGGTGATCTGTTTTTTTCTTTTTCATCTAAAGAAACACATTTATAGAGCTTATGCTCTGCTTGCAGGTCTCCTGGAGACGCACAAATATCTGTTTTGCAATGGAAGAACTAGTCAAATTTCCTTTAGAAAAACTTCAAATTGCTTGGCTCTGAAGAGCAAACATGCAGGACCAGTTGAGACCTGAAATTAAGAAATAAGGTGCACAAATGAAACATACTAGGTCCATGCAGTTTTATTTAAGCATGGGATTATAGCATGTTATGCATTTTAAGAAATCACATCACCGTTGGTGTGTTCTCTAATTAAAAAAAAAAAAAAAGGAATGACAGATTTTGATCCATTTTGCTTTCTCTGTTGTGCTTTGGTTTGATCAAGAGTGATATAAAAGTATGGCTTTGGCAGAAGGGGACTGAATTTTATTTTATTAGCTCAATATAAGTGGAGACAGTGAAAGCACACTGATTTGGAAGAAATGACTTAAAGGATTCAGTGAGGAATCCATAAAACTAATAATTATTGTCCTTGACTGGCAGGGAAAGTGTTAAACAAATACAAAGAAAAGGGCAAAGAGAGGAATGAGGTTTGCTGTTGTATACAATTTCAAGGATACTTGAATTTTTGAATGCCAGATGTTACCTTCCTTCCTTGACTCAAATGCTTTGCTTCATAGCTCTGATGAAGGCTTTTGAACAGAAACATGGCAGTCATCTAAGCAGGTATTTAAATCCAGCCATGACTAAGTAGAGCTTGCTGCTGTTTCCAAAACAGGTAGCCTTTTTCAGCCTTTTCTATTCTTAACTCTTGTTTTCTTCTTGACATCCCTTTGGTTTTAATTTTTATGAACTTGGCTGTGGGCAGGAAGGCACTGAAAGCCCACACCTGGAGATGGGACTTTGAGCAGTCAGACCCAGAGCAAGCTATGGAAAATGGGGGCTGACACCATCAATCACTTGCCTTGGTACCATCCACTCACTACTTCAGATGCACTCACCTTTTAGATGAAATTAGGGAAGAACAAGCAATACTTTGGCTTAGTGTGTAAGCATGATGCAAATTAACTACTAATTTGAAAAAAATACTAGCAAAGTATTTTATTGCAAAACAAAAGGTGCATTGGATCAGTGAGCTGGTTTCAGTTTCTACAGTAGCATTAGGAAAAAAAAAATCAGGTGGAATAAAATCTGATAGCTTTCTTGACAGCTGTAACTACCCATCTTGACAGGGAATAAAATTACGGTTCATATAAATCTGATTTTCAGTTGAAATATTATGAATATGAGCAACCTGGCATGGAAAAAAAACGTAACAGTAAATGATCAGGGAGAGTTTGATGCACTTTCAACAGGAAACCAAAATTAGTGTTTTACTTTGCTGTCACTTTAAAATGCCTCTCTTTCCTGTGACAATCCTCTTTTCCTCTTTCACAAAGGCTTAATAATTATGCACCCAAAGCAGCAGAAGGCTCTCCAACAGTTTTAAAAACTAGGGCACCTTACCGTCTCTGTGACTGTTGTTACGAAAACAGGACACTCATGAAACTGGGGCACCTGGTAACCTTACCAAAGATTTATATTTGAAATAGTAATGTTAAAAGCAGATAGACAATCTAAATGTATCACATTTTTAGAAAGCTAAAATTATTCCCATGTAAGTGATGGTAGGAACGGAATTTGGAAAGTTAGTGCATATTAACAGAATACTTGCATTCAGCCTATGTCTGCATATGCACAACTTGGGTGTTTCCATAAGCCCATGAGCAGAAAGCTGACAGGCATTTGCAAATGGCAAAGTAACCACTTCTAGGTTAGAAGAGCTGAACCTGTGGCATCCAGGACAGCTGACATCAAGGCAGCCTCTTCACCCTTGGGACCGTACTATCTTGAGATGCCTCAGCAGCACGGCTGGTTCAAGGAGCTCTTCCCCCAGCCCCTCTCACCCCTCACTGTTCAGTCCTTCTCTGGGTAGCCCCCTGAGCTGTACTCACGTCACCTCTTTGTGAGGACTTTCTGAGGATCGGCTCGGTGACGTCTGCGTTGACTGAAAACACCCACATGCGGACTAGTTCACCGATGAGATTTCACAGCCCAGCTCCACAAGCAGTGCTGTTGGTGCAGCCAAGGGAGCCATGGACCAGCCCCATCAGCCAGAGTCACTGCTGCAGTCGCCACGCTGGGAAACTCTAGCATGAGGGAACATGCTGGCCCCGTGCTAAAGCTGGTCCTGAGTGGAGATGTCCTGTCCAACCTGGGGCACCGGCAAGGCAATGGGGCCATAACCCACCTGAGCTATGTCAGAGGATCCCTGGGAAGAGGGGGCTGGGGATTCAGAGAAGAATCAAATATAGCTCCTTCAGAGGAGCTGTTTCAAAATAGCTTTTACCAGACTTTTCTCCAGTTGGTCAAAGAGAAAAAGAGTAGGCGAAGGCATCTGGGGGAATCTGTGCAAGTAAAGTTTATGCATACTTAATTTATTAGAAAACTGCACTATTATGGGAGTCCTCAGTAAATATGCAATTTGCACTCTGCCTGCAGTGCTGTGCTGTTCATCAGCCAGGCAGGGGATAGTGTTATTTATTCAACTTTCTGAGCAGAGACATCTTTGCGGTGTGGAGAGGGCCACTTTGGGGAAAGAAAACTTTTTCACCTTACAAATGTGAGAAGACAAGGGACAAGAGTGTGGAAAAATACTCAGCAGCAAAACAAAGCATCCAAAGCACCCCTATCAGCTTTGGGAAAGGGGAGAGTTATACGTTATCTATTTATCTGCTAATGCCACCAAGAGCTTACTGGTTTTATAACCTTATACACAGATCACCTGTGTTGTGTTACACAGGCATGTGCCCTTGAAAAAGCAAAGTTGTGAACAGCACTGACATCACTCATCTTCCCAGAAAATTATGTGTGTAATTATTAAAGCAGCTCAGGGTTCCCAGCTTGTGCTGGAGGCCTGAGGAGACTGGCCAGGTTTTGATTTGTGAACTGTTGTGGTCTCACTTCAGGTTTCCCCCAACAGGTTTTTGTCCTGACTCCAAGGCAGGACAACCCTGTGAGGATGAGTGTGGAAGAGAAGGAGAAGAGCAAGCCTGCCTATCTGGATGTGGAGGGCAGCTCTAGAGCTCACCACCCATTTTATTACACTTTTAGAACATGTGAACATAATAGCGTAAAAGTTGAGCACGGCTGCTGGTGGTACTGAGTAAAATTCAAGCTCCTTTCTACTACACATTGTAGAGTTTTCATGCAGGCACTTGAAATATCAGTGTGGTTTCCATATTGCCAAGCGCTCCTATGAATTTTTTTATGGTATAGTATCACTTAATGCTTTGTCTTTATTTATTAATGCAATACCTTTTCTATAAGAATTTCATTGTGATCCTCAAATTATTCCTGAGATAGTGATTCCTAGCTTATGTGACATTTCAAACAAAATTCTGTCTTTAAATTTTACTCTCTACCGTATTTGAAGAGCTTACTCTTTCAGCATTTATATCTTCTCCAAGGTAAAAACAAAACTTAAACAGGAGAAGAAAAGCAGTTCCTGCTTTCTTGGGTATTTTACAGTTTGGGGATCACACCAAGGAACTGTAGTGCTCTTGAGGTATGAGCTCAGCTCCTGCCTTTGCTCTGTCAGAAGATTTGGCACCAACAATGAAGCTGGGATCTAGTGTTCACAATGTCAAGAAAAATTGCCTTTTCAAAGCCGAGTACAGAAATATATCAGTCCTTCCAGCCTGATAATGGAGGGGTTTTATTGTCCATTTTATTTAAGGACAAGAGTATGGAACGAACCAGAATGGCTTAAACCTGCATGTTTTCAAATACCACTGTAGCATGGCATTTTTAATTAAAACACAGTGGCTGTGATGGGACAATGCAATGGAGCATTAATCACTGCACACTCCGAAAACAAAGCTCTGTTTCGCAATTACTTATTAACTTTTGTTCAGTACAAAGTGCTAAGAAAAGTATGCTGCAAGAGTACTAATTCTCTCCTAGTTACCAGAGACAAAATCTGGAGCGCTGTGACTTTTACTAACTTGGATTTTGAGACTGTAACTGTTAATAATGTCCATTTTTTTTTGTTAGTGTTTATCAGTGTCTGCTGGCAGAGTTTAGGACCTGGAGTTAGGAGCAGTGAGTACTAACTCAGGAGCTACTTACCACTGTTTGCACCTTGACTTTGACAGTGTCCGTTTCAGAGGGCAGAAACAGCCTCTTTCTCCCTCCCTCTTTTTGCAGTTGGTTACCGCATTTGCAATGTCCACATTAATTTAGAACTCCAAAGGAGAATGAATTTTGCATGTTTTGACATGGGAAAATTTATCTCATTGCCTTTTGTCTGACCCCTCTCTTTTTTTAGTTCTTATTTAAATTCACACAGAGTCTTTATCATAAAGGTTATCCTAACGTTCATCTTTTGTATTTGTCACTGGAACAACTTGTTCTTGTCTATTGTATGAATATAGCACTCAGATCTCCTTGAAGATCTCCTTCTACAACATACTCTTGAACAAGAAGAAAGAATTATTTCAGCAGTGTCCCTTTTTTAAAAAAAAAAAAATTAAGCAAAAAAGAAAAACAGAACAAAACCTTATTCGACAGAGATGAGGTCACAGCCAGGAATAGCTTAAGGAAGTGACTGAATCAGAGTTGCTAAATCTGCAGAGGCTTATGATAAATAAAACATACAGAAGCCTGGTAGCCTGGTATATTCTCCATATGTGATGGCTAGTGCAGTGGAGAAGATAGCACCGTAAAGGACATAATTTGCCCCATGCTAATGACAGTTGATGCTAACAAATTCTCAAATGACAGATTTCCTGTTGAGGTTGTGGATGAGGAACTTAGCTCCACTTAATAGATTTAAATGAAAAAAATAAAAAAAACTATACATGAATCTTCATTAAACCTTAGAATTAATGTATAAAAGGAAATATTACCTACATAAAAATCACATATTGCTGAAACTGGCCACAGGTCTCATTTTGTCATAGAGGATAGAAGACATCTTCACCGATACCTAAAAATATATAGGTTTATTTTCTATTCAACAAATATGGATCATTGTTAAGTGATGAATGGAAAAGTATAAGCAGAGATGGCCATTTCCATGCTCCTTCCTTTGCTGTTAAGGTGCTCAAGTAGGCAGACAATTCACTACGTTGTTCACAAATCCTTATCAAGTCATCTTGAAGTCTACAAAATACATGTCCAAAGAAAGCAGGGGAACCTGCCCTCCAGAGGTAACTATTTTTCTCCATTGACTGTAGAGGGAGCCTAGAAACTAACTTTGACTTGATGCCTAACATGCTTACTAAGGTGGAGGTGCAATCCCTCTTGCTTGTAAGCACACTGCAAACAGTCCGAGCTGGATGCAGTCTCAAACGGGAGAGAACACCTACGGCTTTGTGTGTCTTTTCTTCCTCCCTGTGTCTTGAGTAGTTTTACTCAGCAACCATCCATCTTCAAATTTCTTTTTACTGCCATTGCATCAGCATTTTGTTCCAGCCAGCTCCTAAATGATCCTGCTTAAGAAAAAATGAAAAGCTACATAAAGCTCGTAGAGGGGTGCACGCCTACTCTTAGGAGTAGGTAAATAAGTTTGTAATATAAACACAAGATTTTTTCTCCGCTTTCACTCCTCAAAACATAAAAAGAACAAAATAACAAAAAAATTCAATTTTATTTTTAATGTGTACTAAATTTTCCTTGATTATTGTGCATTTTGAATTATCATTTTCTATTCAAAAATATTCCTGTGACTTGGCTGCAAAATATTGTGCAAGTACAAAAGTGTAATAGTAGATGTTAATCTTGCAGATGTGCTGATCAAAAGACACAGAAAACAGGAAGATTTATCTTGCTTGCTTTGCACTTGACAGCTCTTTCAAAAAAAAAAAAGGGGGGCATTCATCTAGATTGGAACAATTTAGCGGACTACACAGTTTGATGTATTTTACTGCTCAAAATTGATTCTTACCCTTCTGACAACTCACTGTTTGGATCTAACATGGCACAAGAATGGAACTAGGCAACAGTGATTAACAGATCGTATCTTTTCTAGTCCACAAGCCTCCTCAAGGCCATTATTACAGGCCACTTTTTCAGAAAGTGAAAGATGGTCACCCAAGGTGCCCATGCAGAGTGATACTTTCAGCGACGAAGGATGGAGTGGAATTGGTTCATTCCCATTATTTCAAAGTTACTTCCACTCGAGAATGGAAATAAAGCTTCTAGAAACTCCCTGTAACTTTTACGATTATTTGTGGACTGATAAGAGACACTTCATTTTGAGCAGTGGAAACAAAATGTTTCAGTTTCTCACCAGATCCAAGGAGCAAAACCACCTCTGGCTTTTACCCGGGATGTGCCTGTTTATTGCTCAGCCCTGACTCCTCTCCTAATCAAGGCTCCTACTGTGGGCTCCTTGAGGTCTCACAGCAACTCAATCAGGACACAAGTCAGGTCTGCAATAACCTTTAAAAACAAGACATTAGTTATTAAAAATCCCTTCAACTTCAAATGCAGAAAACAAAATACACACACAAGTCCATACTGGCAGCATTACTCACTTGTCTAGCTCACCACCCCCAGGATACATTCCCTCCCTGCACCAGGCAATCACCTTCCTAGTAAAGCATCTGGAGACCTCAGGTCTTGGTTTGAAACTCTAGTCACAGTGTTTGCATGTGTTCTGTCCCCCTTGGCTGGCAGTTGTTAAGAAGTTAATGTCCAGTTGTTGACTGTCAGTGTTATCTCCAAGAAAGCACCATATCTTGTCAGTCTCCTGGTAGACATACCTAGATGGGTACAAATGCACTCAGGTCAGCCACCGACTTTCACTCTTCTGGCCCAGAGAAGACATGAATCACATCTAATGCCAAGCAGATACTAACATAAGACAAACACACTGCACTGCTCCATCCTTTACAATCAGTATACATTTAACAATAGTGTTATTTTGATGCAAACAAAAAAGAAAAATGTCTGCAAAAGGTGTTTCTTTAAAATCAAATCTTTTACTAGAGATGACTTTTTAGCAAAACACATCAGATTTTTATCTTTTGGCCTCAAAAAAAAAAAGTCAAACCAAACCAAAACCACATCAAACCACCAAATAAATCAACAGTATCTGAAAATTTCAGACTAGATCCCTCCCTTTTTCCCTCACACAGGCAGATGGGAAGGGCCACATTCTGCTCCTGACACTTTTGCAGGGAGAATGGTACATATGCCCATGGCACATCTGGATGCATAGGGGGTGAGGGAGGACAGGGAAGGACCACATCGTTCCACATCATTGGGAAGGGATTGCTGGATCACAGCTCTCCTAAAAGCTGCTAGGCATTTGCCGACTGACTATTTCATCAAATAGTCATTTGGGATACTGAACTAGATGCAGGGATACTGGACTAGAAACAGTTCTATTATTGATATTATGAGGGAGGGAAAAAAAAAAAAAGGTATCTCTGACTCCAAACATCTAGGCTTGGCCTTTTCCAGAAAATTACCTGCAAAACGTTTTATTGAAGAAACTTTAACATGAGCAGGTATTCAGTTGTACACATCCGCCACCCCTAGCAATATTGCCAGGCAGTTCATAGGATCATGCCTGTAGGATCACATCCAGAACCTGCCTTGGTCTTGTCCTTCTCCATCCTAATCTTAACCCTAGAAAAAGTCAGTTATCTATCCCAACCTTCATAATTCCGGGTAAGAGGAATCCACTTAGTTTCAGCCATAGCTTCAGCAATTCTTTGCAAGCTATTTGCTCTGGGATCTTCTCTCTGATGCTACTTTATACCCTGAATGTTTGCATAGTATGGTTCTCAGTGCATTCAGGCAGGATAATATAGTACAGACTGAGGTAAGGAAGTCTGACAACACTCTCATTTCACAGAGGTACACCCTGGAAAGGGGAAAATAGCGGATCAGAGGTACACAAATCTGTGCAGTGCCTAGAAATTAGCCATACTATGATAAACCATAGCTCTAATATTATGTATAGTTATTTTCAAAGTGATTCAAATAGGTGCCTCAGTCTTTTTGCATGCACAGTTGGAGACCTTGAAGGAATTTTGTTTCTCAGACCTCATCACTCCAAATTACTGCCTTTCCAGGGCACTACACAAAGTCACCAGTCACCTTTCAAAGGTTTGACAGGTGTGTCTTATCACATCAGTTAAATCCATGCAAGAAAACCTTTGGCTAGAAAACCTGCAACCAAGCGCAGTAGCAGCACAGCAGTTAACTCCTTCCCTGCCTCTCTGGCCTTACGTTCACCTCTAACAAGAAGCCCAGTAATGCACTGGTTAAGCACAGAATATTTATAAGGGCAGAAATAGGAACAGAGAGAGCACTGAAAACAAACCATCAGAAGGTCGTGCTGGCATTTTATTCTTCACAGCTGATTTTCATCTAGAAGATTGCTCAGTCACCCTTACTGCACAAGCACTGCAGCATTGCATAATGAAAGGCTGGCTGTAGGGTGACTTTTAGCGTTCCTTGTCTCTGCTCTGCTCCACTCTTTCTGTGCATCACAGAAACCAGGGTTGTATATGCTTTATAAGGAATACTGTTCACCAGTTTAAAGGAGAAGTAAGAATCTTATCCCTAATTGTTTCCCCTGTGTAAGTAAGGAACAGCCTTGGCTCTCTGCTGCAGTTTGTACCATGGCTCAGCTTGGGGCAGCTTTTCTAGAGTCAGGGAGAGCATGTACAGGCTGTTTTGCAGACAGACTTGGGCATCTCCTGCCCGAGCTGACACAACGTTAGGAAGCCCTGCAGCTGGGGATGGGTAACCAGGGCGGTGTGGTCCTACCAACACCACGCGGTGACCAGTCACAAGGAGGAGAAGGAACACCAGCTTGTGCCCACTGTAGCAGCTTTTTTTGATATACACGTCTGTAGTCTAGGACTACGACCACAAAATGTAAGTTTACATTAAAAAAAACGGGTAAGTACATCATAGCAATTAGTGTGGGGTAGATAAGCCATTTAGGTCTCAGGGTACACAGAGCTTAACTAATGCACAAGAATGTTATCTATGCTGTAGACATAAAGTTATGTCCAACAATCCTGCCCTCTGCACTGGCATCATTCAAACCGGCCATTAAGATGCTCTGAATTTCAGTCAGAACTTGGTTAGAAGCCAGCCTCAGGGCCAGGGCATCTGAAAGGAGGCTTAGATCCAGAAGCCAGGGGCTTGCAAAAAGAATTAATTATTTTTAAGCATCATGATCATTATAGCTGTTCCCTTTGAGACATCTGTGAGGGAGTTAATTTATAATGGATAACTTTCTAGTCCTTTTTGGAAATGGAGACACCATATGTCATAGCTGGTTTTCTGGTAAGTTGCTTCTTTTTCAAAGTTTCTTCTCCCATTTGTTTTTTCTGTGATGAACTGAAACTTAGTTAAGCTACGTTCAGGAACTGAGCCCTATGTCCCTCTTTAATGAGGATCGGCTTTTCTTTTTCTTGGTGCTCCATTTTGTGATTCTTAGTCATAAATATTTCTTTTCTCAGATACAACATCAAGGCAAGAGAACTGTACAGATAATCTGCTTTTAGTGATGCAATCTGGCTTTAGTTACAGAAAATACTACAAGTCCTTTCCCCCCTGCCCCAGGATGATCCTGCAATTTGTGCTTTAGGTTTTGAACAGCTTCATTTTTGTTTCTCCACCAGCTCCCTTTTCCCCCCTTTTGCCACTATTGATAGTACAGGAGGTTTTACATAAGAGAGACTTAAGCAAGTGTTTACCATTAAGTTTCTCAGAAATACCAATGACATCAGTAGTCCTTGAGCATGTGCTTAAGTACTCTGCTGACTTTGAAAAAGTTGGTAAAATAGATACTACAAACCCAATTTTCTCCATTTCTTAGTTTTACCAAGCAATCTGGTCTCTTCTTCATTCTGTCAAACAAAATGCGGCGTATCACCAGAGATGCGATCTGCCTGCAAGCAAAAATAGCAATGAAAGCTACCGCGCTGCCCCAGAGCATCAAGGGAAAAGTTCCGTCCAGAGCATCTGGGTTTAGTAGTGCAAAAATTAAAAGAACAATAAGACAAAATCTGCTTAAATGCCAGGAATAATATGGTTCAGATTGTGCTTTGTCACATTGCATCAGATCCTGTGGTATTATATAATGCTACAGCACCTTTCTTAACTTAATTCCAGCACAAATACTTATATGATATGTCACATTCTAATGAAAAGTTGAGAACAACATTTTAGTTCCCATTTTTTCCTGAAAAGAATTAATTTCAACATGAGCTGGAAGAAAATGAGTAGGCAAAATATTCTGGCTAATCCTAGAGAATATAATTTTTTTTTTCAATTTGATCCACGTTTCTCATCTCTATCAGGGTGGAATAAGTGGAATTTCAGCATAAGAGATAGAAAAGCCAGGGACTGAACATGCTATGTGGTACTTAGGGGTGGCAGTTGACCATGCCAGCTGGGATCTGGTATGATTTGAAGGACATAACATGGGGGTCTTTTCAATGTTGGTGCTTGTTTCTTAAGTTTTGGGGAAATTTCTTTCTCTCTGTGTTGAGAATGTAGGTTCCATTTTTAATATCAAGTATTAAAGCCCAGCCTTTTCATTATTCTCAATCCATACAGAAAAATAATCTTCAATTTTTTTCTAGGGTCTTTTTTTTTTTTTTTTTTTTTTTTGGTGGATGAATTTCTACTTAAAACTTTCAGGGCACAATTGCAAATTCCCTGATCCAGCAGAACAGTTAGACCTTCCTGAATCCTGGGGAATTTCACTTTAGGCGGACGAGGTGCTGAATTTTCTTTCTACACTGAGAACCTTTTGACAGTACCAGTCCCCAGCTGCAACAGTAAATATACTGAGCTTTAAAAATGACTAAATTAGGTACAAAGCCACAGGGGATTTCCTATTACCTCCGTAAATGTAAGTAGCTCCTGCTGATTAAATGTCCTGTAAACATTCTTAGACAGTTACTCATGCAGGTTGATTGTACAGTAGGACTAAAGAAAAATACCTACTTAAGCTGAATAAGATATTCTGGAAATATTTTTAAGATAATCAGCTGACTGTAAGAACTACTGCAATTTTAACACTGAGAGGAAAAGAACAACTGGATGCTGTTGGAGGGATTGTGCATCTGTCCTCTTCATGCTTCCCTCATCCAAAAGTACTGTAGCTTAAGTTATCTGGATTCTGTCCCCACTCCCACCAGATATTTGTACCCAGATAATAGGGTAAAAAAGCACTATTGTTTCATTACTGAATAACTTAAATGAATGAGAGAAATGCAGTAAAATGTTCTGTCTTAGGTATATAGAAATAGATACATTTAAATGGATATGTGTAAAAAAAACGGGCATATATTTGTATGAGAAATTACCTTCACATTATTTTACCATCAAACTTCTGCTATAAAATTTAGAATAGAATTAATTTTCACATAAATGTGCTTATAGCTGTAATGGAATGATTTCTGTTTCTCTTCAGTTTTCAGTGTCTATTTTGGGGCATCTAGATGGGGTTTTTTAGTTATGCAAAGATAACCAAACATTACAACACTTTTGAAAATGAGGCCTGCAGTGAATATTTTATATAAAACATATATTGCTTCTGCTTGCTATGGTTTTGGAGTTTTGGGGAGGGGGGGGGTTGTTTGGAGTTTTTTCTACAGTTCAGGAATTACATGCACAAGGAAATGCCAACTTTGAGGAATATTGATGGTGATGTAACAATATTAAAATGAATTTAAGTGTTTAATGTTAAATCCTTTGTAGAAAAGAAATATTGGGAGGGAGGTGAATCAAACAGTGGTGAGCCATCTCCCACAGGAGTGGAGCACAAATTCCCACCTGACAATGTTCCAAAGTTCCCTTCCACTGACATGTCCCCACTGACCGAGCACACCAGGGACAGACAGACAAATATTCTCTCAGCTCAGAACTACTCTGCACCTTCTGCTGAGCCCACAGGAGCCAGAAGTCAGGCCTGCTAAGCAGAAAGAGATAGTCTTCCCCTGCCTCCTACTAGCGTGAATCTTGAGACTGATCTCAAACATAGATACCTCTTCAGGAGTTTCATATGATTTTTGAATCATCTTCAAGTTCCTACCTTGGGACAGTAAACAGTGGGATGGTGCAGCTCAAACTGCATTTGGCTTCTCTTTCTCCTTCAGTCACCAATTTCTCCTTGTCCTCAAGCTACCTTCAGAGTGCCGTCCTGGTAGACTTTAGCTAAATGTTTGTATAGATGAGGGCACTTTGTTCTTTTATGATTCATGAAGATGTGCTGGCCCATTAGCATCAGCAAGGATAAAATCCACTTTTCCTTTCGTTTAAATAAATCTCTTGCATCTGTATGACTGCATCAGTCTGACAGTCTTAATGCTGATGTACCTTTCTTTAAGTACATACAAAATCAAAACCAAAGGACAAAACGTACAGTAAACAGGGAACTCTGTAATTCTTCTAACTGCAGAATAGAAAATGAAGCAAACCAAGATTATACAAGATGTTGACATATTTCGATTTCTGTAAGGCATCTGAAATGTTATACTGCACTAAATCATTTAGGAGACTGAATGATATGAAAGAAGCATGCCTTTCATTAGAAGGTTGATTGATATGTCTCTACCTATAATCATAAGGAATAAATCACTTTAAAGGGACATTTTTTAAAATGGGATGCTTCTATCCTTTGGAAGGCCACATAGAAACAATTTTCTTATATTATTGTACAGCTTTCTGATATTCAAAGACTGAGAAAGTTGGAACCATAATGAGAATATGGTTTGGGGGTATTCTAATTTGCTCAGTAAAGTGGAAATTTCAGCACCAACTGAAGTGTACAACCAAAGCCAAGAAAAAGAGTAAGACTGTAGGACAAGCAGGCTAACAGCTGCTAGCCTAGGAAGAAATGGCTCTAGAAAAAAAGCAGAGATAAGTATTTAGATGAATATAATTTCTCATGCAATGTTATGATCAAGAGATTAACATGACAGAGTGGATGTATGCACTGACTGATGAACTGTGTAGGGACACTGTAAGTAAAACTCAGCTGCCTTAACAGGTGTCTAGTGCCGTATGAAGTGCTGTTCCGTACCCGAAACATCGGCGCCCATCACACAGATATGACAAAGGATCTACCAGAGATGAAGATCCATTTGAGGTGGCAGCTGGAAGTTAAGCAAGATACACTTGTGCATCTGAATTTTCACTAGACACCTACACTTAAGCAAACAAACCCTACCTCTGTTACTACTGAATTTTAGTACTAGTATAACTAACTACTACCAGGACATGGTGTTGTGTTCTACTTTCAACAGCTCAAGAGAGAGAACTCATCAAATTTTTAGGAGACTTGAAGAAAAATACAATTGACCATAGATTAGAGTTTCCATATAGGAAATTCATGTCTGAGAATACACAGTTTTTCAACCTAAAAGATGAAATTCTACTAACTACAAGTCAAAGTTAGATACATTCTTAGCAAAAAATGAACCGGGAGTTTTCACACAGATGTCAAGGGCTATAGCCTAGGAAGAACAGTTGAGTTTTGTTTGTTTGTTTTCACTTATTACTGGAAAATAGCAATTACATTTGAATACTTCTCTAAAAGAGCAGCTCTAGTTCAAACAGAAATTAAGCTTTGGTCTTTGTAATGAATATGGATTATGTTTTTAACCTGAGTTCATGAACTTGCTTCATTACATATTAAAATTACCTGAAAAGCCAATTATAGACTTGGGTTCAGTTGCCAGTCACCTTGAGAGGCTGGAGAAATGGGTCAACCAGAATCTCATGATGTTCAACAAAGGGAAAAGCAAAGCCCTTCACCTGGAGAGGAAGAACCTCATGTACCAGCACAGGCTGGGGACCCACCAGCTGGAAAGAAGTTTTGCAGAAAAGGCCTTCAGGGTCCTGGTGGGCAACAAGTCAACCTGAGCCAGGAACGTACCCTCATGGCAAAGAAGACCAACAGTCTGCTGGAGGAGTGTCACCAGCAGGCCAAGGCAGGTGATCCTTCCCCTCTGCTCAGCACTGGCGAGACAAATCTGGAGTGCTGGGTCCAGTTCTGGGCTCTCCTGTGCAGGAAAGACATGGACATAATGGAGTGAGTAGAGCAAAGGGCCACAAAGGCAGTTAAGGGTTTGGAGCACCTCTGGTATGAGGAGAGGCTAGGAGAGCTGGGACTGCCTAGAGAGAAGACTTGGAGGGATCCTATCGATGTGTAAAAATACCTGATGTGGGGAGTAAAGATGGAGCCAGGCTCTTTTCATTGATGCCCGGTGACAGAATAGAAGGCAATGGGCACAAACTGAAACAAAGGACCTTCCATTTAAAGATAAAAACAACCCAAACTCTCATTTACTGTGAGTTCAAGGGTGGTCAAACACTGGAAGAGGTTTCCAGAGTGGTTGTGGAGTCTGCGTCCTTGGAGATATTCAAAACTCAGCTGGCCATAGCCCTGAACAACCTGCTGTAGCTGATCCTGCTTGAGCAGAGGCTAGGACTGGATGATCTCCAGAGGTGCCTTCCTGCCTCAATCATCTTGTGATTCTGTGATTCACGTATTTTGGAGGCAAGATTCAACTGCATTGCACAGGAAAAAAAAAGTTATTAAAATGGATGTTCTGGCCTGATGTGCAAGGAATTTGCGGTTTGATATGGTTTATGGATTACAGGAGAGGAAAGAAGGAAGGAAGAAAGAAAGGAAGGAAAGAAAGAAGGGAAGGAGAAAGGGAGGGACATTTTTGGAGGCAAATACAGCATTTGTCAAATACAGATTACTTCATTTAGGTATTGACAAAATCCAGCAGTGGCTTTCAAACAGTACTTGAAAAGCCTTACACACCTTACATTCTTCAGGTCATCCCTTTGCTACCTAATCTGCCAATAAATGAAAAATCAGGTTTGGAATGTAAAGGCACGTCACTCATTCTTTCACAGAAGAATGTACTGTTTCTTGAAATTGGTTTTAACTAACCTTAAAGTGAGACTTTGAAAACATAAAAATGAGATCAGAGAGTAACCAAATGCATAAGCACGTTCCTACAACTCCTTTCAGAGAAATACATTGTTCTGGAGAATTGTTTGGAAAAGAGAACATATACAAATGAAGCTGGGTGGAAGACACAACAAAGCTTTTCTCATCATTTGGACTACTGCTAGCACTTCTGAGCTTTCTCTCATCATTGAACTTTCAAAAGATGAAAGGAAAGAACCAGTCCTTGGAGAACTCCAACTAAGTAGAGGTGTTTTAGAGGGGAGAAGCTATTTGTGGAAAATCCTTTATATAGACAGATTGAATTATTCTCAGCGCAGAGCTAGATTTTCTGTTTTTCATAAATGGTGATTCATTGTTCTTGTGATTTGCAGTTCTGCATCGCTGAA
This sequence comes from Cariama cristata, assembly GCF_000690535.1. Lineage (NCBI taxonomy): Eukaryota > Metazoa > Chordata > Aves > Cariamiformes > Cariamidae > Cariama > Cariama cristata. The sequence continues at coordinate 33,471 of NW_009619328.1, read as the reverse complement.
TTAAGTACTGTTTAGCGGCCAGTCATTATGAAACTACTTTACACTATATACAGGTGAATTAAAGGTAAACTTAAATTGCGCATGGCAAGAAGAAAGGTGGATGGCGTACTTTATCCACTGGGTTCTTGAGCAATTCACAGAAAATAATTGTGGGAATGAATACAACTGGCTATTAGGAAGGAAAAATAGGCTAGGAACCAGCGTGTCCACTTCAGGTATCTAGCTAGCATTTTGCAGTCTCTTCCAGTCCTTTCTTACCTGCATGTGAGGAGGTGACTGAAGGCCTCCAGAGGGACAGCTGGGCTGACTTAATTAGGTGCCTCAAGCGAGGAGATGAGGCCTTCAGAGGTGCTTCTTTCTCCCTTCCACCAAGGGAACTGCAGCACTTCAGGAGGCTACTTCCCTCTGAGCCCGAGTTTTCTGTACTTTTTATTTGCCTGAACAACATACCATGGTAGCCAAGAAGGCCAACAGCATCCTGGCCTGTATCAGGAATAGTGTGGCCAGCAGGACCAGGGCAGTGATGGTCCCCCTGTACTCGGCACTGGTGAGGCCGCACCTCGAGTGCTGTGTTCAGTTCTGGGCCCCTCACTTCAAGAAAGACCTTGAGGTGCTGGAGCGAGTCCAGAGAAGGGCAACGAAGGTGGTGAAGGGTCTGGAGCACAAGTCTGATGGGGAGCGGCTGAGGGAGCTGGGGGGGTTTGGTCTGGAGAAGAGGAGGCTGAGGGGAGACCTGATCGCTCCCTACAACGACCTGAAAGGAGGGTGTAGTGAGGAGATCGGCCTCTTCTCCCAGGTAACCAGAGACAGGACAAGAGGGCATGGTCTGAAACTGCGCCAGGGAAAGTTCAGGTGAGAAATGAGGAGGCATTTCTTCCCAGAAAGGGTCGTTAGGCATTGGAATGGGCTGCCCAGGGAGGTGGTGGAGTCACCACCCCTGGAGGGGTTTAAGAAAAGACTGGACGTGGCACTTAGTGCCATGGTCTTAGTTGACATGGAAGTGTTAGGGCAAAGGTTGGACTCAATGATCCCAGAGGTCTCTTCCAACCAAATCGATTCTGTGATTCTGCGGATGCCACCATTTTTTGTGTTGTTTTATCACCATGCAGTGATTCCCATATTCAAAGTCCTACTAAATAGCTTTTTAACTTTCATTTTTTAAAAGTTGGTCTGCAATTACTGGTGCAGGAAAGCAATGACTCTTGCCTCCCAAAAGGCTTTTTAGCCAGCGTGAAAGTAAAGCACACACTCCGTTACTCCACATCTCCCAAGATCTCCTCTCTGCTGTAACCTCCAGTAAAGTACGCAGCCCATTTACACAGCCATTGGCATTGCCATCCTTGCGTACTGAGAACTAGACTCAAACTGCCAAACGTTTTTGCGTTATCACTAGTGGTATCAATCTCATACTACTCACTTAAGACAAACATTAATTAACTGTTTGGAGGTCAAAAACCCAAACAATGGTAATTCCAGTTACAAGCTATTTGCTATGCAACAGAGATATATCTGCATTGTGCCTGGACACAGCTGTTTAATTTAAAATTAACTATCTGCTCAGTCAGGGGGATGATATTTTCATTGGTACTTTTAGAGTAAGGGAGGAAGAACATAAAATCACTGAGATGTTTCACGTGTCGGGAGGGGAAGAAAACTGCATTATGAATGAAGCAAAGTAATCAACCCAGCTGTCCTTTCCCCATCAACTTTATCCTCTGTGGTATAAATTAGGGATGCTCAACTGGTTTGGATGAAATAAAAATAAATATGCACAAAATTTTCATTATATTTCAATTAATTCAGAAATTTAAAAAGTATGAAGAGTCTTTGATTTGGATTGCTTTTTTGGTTCAGTGCATTTTCTTCAGGTTGTATAATTCTCTGGGAGATATATTTTTAGATCTTCATGCTGTGGGGAGTCCTTACTCGGATGAGACTGAATCCAGAAACACATAAGTACTTATTATATTATTCTGGGGTTTGCCCTTTGTATTGTGAAAGCTGTGGGAGGAGGAGAAGTTAAAGTTAAGAGAGGGAAATCTGAAAAACAGCAAGGGTTTTGGAGACAGGTTTGTATATTTGATGGCTGTTTTCACTCCCTTGATACATTTGTCAATCCCTGAAATAAAGGAAAGAGATGTACTCTGAAATAGGGTTTGCTGCTGACCTTCCTCTCTGCCTCTGGCAGAAAGTCTTGGGTTCATTGATGTGATAGTCAACTTTGTGCAATTTAAGGGAAAGGATTTCTAAAAAAGATTTCCAACTTGAAAAATGCTATGGGAGTAAAAGGTGTCAAAGATGTTACATTGAGTGCATGGAGATCATTATTTCAGTAATATGCTGTACGGAATATAGACAGAAGCTGTGGATAAAGTTGATGCATACGCATGGTCTTCACATACCACATCCTCTCATAAAATGCACTTTTTAATATAAGGTAATACTGGTTGTCACTATAGTTATACAGTTGTACCATTTTGCTTTAGGAGAAGACTGAAAACCCTTTATTTTTAAATGTATTTGCCATTTGCACTCAGCAATTAAGGTGACATGATTCCACAACAAACATGATACCTGTAACAGTTAAAAAGATTGGATTTATAATTAGGCTGTTGTCTTTTATTTTTTACTTCTCTAAAACAAGGAACTGACAGGCTGTAGAAGGTTGGCATTAACCCTGGCCAGCAACTGAGCACTAACCAGCCACTCTCTCACTCTGCCTGAGAGGGATCAGGGAAACAATCAGAAGAGCAAAAGCAAAAAACCCTTGAGGCTTGAGATAAAGACAGTTGAAGTGAAGCAAAGAGGGGAGAAAACACAAGTGGTGCAAAGACCATCACTCACTACCTCCCACTAGCAGACCGATGCCGAGCAGCAGCTACCTTTGAAAATCCACCCCCCCTCCCCAGTTTTTACTGATGTTGTATGGCATAGGATATTCTTTTGGTCAGTTGGGGTCACCTGTACCTGCTCTGTCCTCTCCCAGCCTCTTGACCACTCCCAGCCTAATCACTGGTGGGGCAGAGTGAGAAACAAAGAAAGCCTTGATGCTGTGCAAGCACTGATCAGCAACAGCTAAAACATCCCTGTGCTGTCAGCACCGTTTTGGTCCCAAATCCAAAATGGCACTTTATGGGCCACCAAGAAGAAAGTTAACTCCATCCTAGCCAGACCCAGTACACTTCTACAAATATCTGAATCACATTCTGCTTTCTTTAGGTTTTCAGCCACTGCTCCCTTTTCACATGTTAAAGCATGAAAACCAAGTATAAAGTCAGACTGCAGCGCAGTGTAAAAATGGTTTTACAGTGTTTGACCGCCTCCATTTCTATTGACTAGTTAAGCTCCTCTGCTGCTTGCTGTTTACCAAAACTTGACTTTCTTGTCTACTGTACGGTGTAGCGGTGTTGTACATATTTGTCTAATAGTGGAAAATTACATTTCATTACATTACATTACATATTCTCTCTTCCATTCCAGTTGTCAGGCATATCCCATAAGTCACAACCGTAGCAGGTGGAAACTGAGTCTCTTCTGTAAAGAGGCTAAGGATTGAGTAGGCACAGACAGCCCTCTTATTTTTAAGGATATGTCTATGCCAGAACTTAGAAGACAAATTTCAGCTCATAGAGAGTTTTAAACTTGCCAGCTTGGACCTTGACAACAGTGAAGCCAAGATAACAAGAGGCTAAGGACAGACTACGGGACCCACCAAGATCCCAAAGTAGATACAGATCATCTCACTGATACTTCCTCTTATTATCTTGAAGTTGCTTTCCCAAGAGATGGAAATATAACTGCCCTTGGTTTCAATGGTAGAAACAGATTCCAGAAACCTCTGGTATCATGAGTGTATCACATCTGGAGTCGCTTATTGCATACTGGTGTTTGGATTTGTCCTGCCCTCCAAACTAGGGAGTGACTGCCCTGACACCTGTACAGATCCACATCTAAATGACCTCTGTGTATCATTCTGCAGTTGAAGAAAAGTTATTCATGCAAATGAGTACATATTTCTTTCTCCTATGCACTAAGAGACATGTCTCGTAAAAAGAAATTGAGCTGTAGTTTATTGGTTGGATGTGGGCAACACACAAAAACTTGTGAGCTTCTCTCTTGCTATTCACATCTCAGTTCATTGACTTCATACTTAGGGACATTCTAATTTCCACCAGCCCATACTGCTGAAAAAGTTGGACATCTCTTCCAGAAGAGTCAATCAGGCTCCTTCTGTTATCAGCTGGCACAGTGGGCACCCTCAGAGCTGGTACATACCTTCAGATACATCCAAGAGACTTAATGGGGATTCCACGTGTTAATTTAGACTACATGCAGTAGGCTAGATGTCTTCACAGTATGTCAGATTCACATCAACATTAGTCTGCAACACAAGTCATGTTGAAGACATCGCTCTTCCCAGGCCCAGCACAGTACAGTGACACAAATAAAACTCATTTCAGTGACTTGAGTCTTGGCTAGCAAGGGTCTAGGGCCAGACAGTACACAGGGGTTTAGATGTTTCTGAGGGGGAACTGGGCTTTGGATACCTGAAACAAAACACTGAACCTTCTACTGTTAAAAGTAAAAAAAAAAAAAATAACAACACCTTTTTGCTCTTTTGTGTTCTTTTTTTTCTGCTGCTTGAGGAGACTTTTTTTCCAGTTCTGGTTATAAGAAATGTTCTAATGAAGATATCTTTAAAATCTGTTTTGTTACTTGTCAGCTCCCTTTGGAACTAACAGCAGTGTCTCTAACTATGGCAGGCCTCATGTCCAAATTTGAAAACATACTTTGATTTCTAGAGAATGAGGGAAATAGTCCTATATACTGCAACTTCCACAGCACTTTCTTTTTCTTAAGGCAACAGATTTGCTTGAAAGATCAGCTCTAATTCACTGAATATTCAAATGATACTGTTTGTACAAATAATGAAAAAAAGACAACTCCATTATGATCGGGCTCTTTAGTTTTCCTTCATGCTCTACAGAAAAGAATCTGAACATTCATCTAAACATTGACACACAGTTTCTTTGGAGACGCAAGAAGCAACACACAATGCTAAATGTTTGCTGTGTATGGATCACTTAATGAGGACTGACTAAGATTTGTAAAGCTTAAAGGCCAATCAAAACATACCTTAGTAAGGTGTTTGTGCAGCTTTCCTAGTCACTGTTGCTGAAATTGTTGTGAAACTCAAGGGAGTAAATCAGAGCAGGTCTGAACCTGCAGTCTACCCTGGCACTCTTTGCCTTCCCTCTGTTCGTCTCCAGGGCCATCCAAGTCAGTGCAGGGGTACCAGCTGCCAGAGCCTGTTGTTTACTGATTGTGCAGACAGAGCTGATGGAAAAAATCCTCTCCTTTCCACTGCAGCAAGGAAACACGTGTGTGTGTGTGTGCGCGTTTTGTTGGCAGGGTGACTTCTTTGAGCTGCCTGTTTTGTCATTCAGCAGAGAACCGACTAAGGGTAAGGACACAAAAAGCTTAGGTTGCCAGGCTGCCTTGGCAAAACTCCCGTTTGGAACAGCAGCAGGAGTAGGTCTCTGAGGACGAGGTTTTGCAGCTCACATGCTAGGAAATTGGTCTTGGTAGGATGCAATATCAACAATATGAAAATGCACCCCTTAGGTACTATCTGTGAGACTTTGCACGTAGAATCACTAAAATCTGGACTGATTTAATGAAGTATACACTGTCAACAACTTACACATCGTACTGCAAATATCCAGTGTTAGGATAGGTTTCCCTCTCTAGCCAGTGAGAAAAAGGGACTTCGTGAAAACCTTCCCTCGACCGTTTTAGTTTGACGGCCTGAATTTCCATACAACTGCTCTCTGTATCTAAGAAGGGAAGGTGGCTTAGATACCTCAAATAGGTATCTAAGTACCCCTTCTAGCTACAAAAAATCAAGCAGAAAGATCTATGTGGCTTCCATGGCTATTCAGTGAAGATTTTTTTGCAGCAATTTCCCAGCTGTGATCCTGGATCTCGACATTCAAGAAATTTTCTGCAAGTGTTTAGCAATAAAGCAAAACTGCAAAGAAAACTCATATTTCATGTTTGAGTAACATGCAGCAAAATACAGGTTTTCCTGACACTCATTAGCTTAATGTGCAGTTAAAAAAACCTCACTCTTTATTGGTAATATAAAATAGAGCAGAGAAAACGAAGACATAATATGAAAGTTCTGGAATAAAACATCTGTCTCGGAGCTCATCCACTTCTTTAATACATCATTAAAATACACTCTTCACTAGTCTTCGCTTATATCATTTCATGTGAACAGCTTCAAACCTTTCTTTAATTGCAGCCATCTTCAGCAGCTTGCTGTATTGCTCTTTGCATTGTTCTAGTGAAATCCACTTCATACACACAAAAAAGGGGTTTTGCCCTGTAGAATTCTTTTGATTTTTACTGAACCAATTTAAATTTCATTTTTTGTCATTTGAATTAAGGAAATATTCCCCGTCCCCAAAACCAGACACATTCTGTCTTTAGGAAATTGCAGAAGGCTGCACATGAACACTTTCAGTGGGGACTAACAGCAAGGCAGCAGGATGTGATGAAAGGGGGGATTAACCTTTCTGAGATTGGGACACTGTTGCTAGGGCTCCCAGCACAATAGATCCTCTCTTAATGTTGTGCTCCCTTGCTGTTATCAGAGTATAAATATCAGAGAAATACTGTTAATTCTGCAGTATGTTGTTGTGGGATTCAAAATATCCCAGAAGGATTTAAAGCTGGCATGAATAAGAGTAGTCTAGAGGTAACAGGGACTTTGTACTGAAGTACATTAATGTCTCCAGCATGATGAAAGCTTTTGTACACAATTATCCTAGGAGACTTAAAAAAAAAAAAAAAAAGCATGTGTGATTCTAAGTCAAAGTAAAGTACTATAAAATTGTAATGTTCTTATCTTTTATTTTTATATTTTGCTATCACTGCCTCCTCTTTGTATTCATAACCCTCGTTCCATTTTTTATGCCCAGTACGTATGTGTATGAGTCCAGTTACGTGTATGTATGTGTTTAAGCATACTGTTATCTCTCTACACCTTCAAATCATTCTGTTTGCCAGAACAAAACAAGCTCTGTGCAGAACATTAGGCATCTGTGTAAATGGCTGGTGGCTGTCAGCCTAGGTGTGAAGTCCTCTGTGGAGCATGGGCTTCCTTGTAGGAAGGTGAAGCCTCTAAGTGCCAAGATGAAAAGATGGCCAAATGAGCTACAAAATGTTTCCAGTAATATTGTTAAGGAGTGAGCAGCTAAACGTTTCCACACGATTATCACAAAATGTTTCACCGATCAATATTTGCAAGTTCAAGTGCCAAACTGCAACCGGAGGCTAAAGGCCAGGAGCCGAGTGCCCTGCGGTAGCTGTGATCAGTTCTGTGCCCAGCTGTAGCCACCAGCTGTACGCCTGAGATAGCCCTCGCCCCACCAGTCTCTGCTTACTCAAATGGCTGGAGGAGCTCTGGAAAGAAAAGAAAAAGACTGTTGAGTGTTTAAAATCTTACAAAATACTTCACTGGTGTAGTGTAGGTCAGAATTGCCAATAAAGCTCGGTAACTTTATATTCACTCACAGGAGAAATGACATACCCAGTAAAAGGAAAACAAATGTCACCAAGGCATTCTGTTTACGTGTTGCTAGACTGCTTTCAATTTGTCTTCTGGAGCTGAAGAGGAAAAGGGCTGGAAATGTGAACTAATACCACAAAATGAACATCCCTGAGTTCTGTGGTATCAATACAGGCACGCATCCAGATGCTGCTGCCGCTGCTGCCCAAACCCTAGTTTTTTCCAGCTTGGGATTCTAAAAATAGGGAAAGTCCCCGAATTATGTAAGTATTTATTTTCTGGGAGAAGCCTCAGATTATTCTAGTAGCAAAGGACCTATAAGCAACTGTGAAGCTGTTGGTAGGATGAAAGGAGCAATTTCCTTTGAGTGGTAAAGAGCTTCTTCCTTTTTGCTGTCCCTGTCACTTCACCCATCCTCCTTGGTACATTGCACATGCCACTTGCTCTGCCTGGCAGGGTAGCGGTCATAAGATAATGAGCACTAATGAGTGTCTGCAGTGAATGCTGTGACTTGGCTGACCCATTTAAATATTACAAGCAGCCACTTGAATAATGAATGATAAAGAAAATGAAGGAAACCTGTTCTTAGCACTTTGGTCTTTGAATGTCTTAAGTTGCTTGCCATTAGTTTTGTCATTTAACACAGTTATAACACAGCCAGTAGAAATCAGCAGACAGCAAAAATGGTGAAAATTGTTTCAATGCGCAATGTATTACATACTTTGAAAACTGTCTTCTCCATTGATTTTGCAGTAACTTTTTTTCCTGATACTGTTATGTATCTAAATAGTCTATTTTGACTATTTAAGTACATAGACTTGTGGGAGGAGCACTCTAAAATGAACTTGTCAGGGTTATTTTTATTTTGTTCCTCTTCAGGAAAAGCTGTGAAATTTTTGGATGCAGTATTGAAAATAACATAAGTTACAAAAGTGAGTTGTCATGAGCAGAACTGTGTGATTTTAAAATTTGCCATGAATGTACTGTTAAGGTTGATTCAAAGCTATTTTAAAATTCTAGTCAGATTTTCCAAATAGTCTTGAACAAATAAAATGATATTTCAGAAATTTTGAAAGAAACCAACTTGATTTTTTTTTAAATAATATATATCCAAAAAAATTTTCAATGCTAGTTCGCTAAACCTGGAGGTAAAATGGAGGAAGAAATAGTAAATATTTATTGGCCAAAGAAAGAACTGAAATGCTAGAATACTTGCTTGGGAAGTGAGAGGTTTGTGTTTCAGTTCATACTCCTTTTGCTATTAAATGTTTAACGAAAAACATAAAACCTCCAGCAGAAGAGAATGAGAAAGCCTTAACACATAATCTCATATAGTCCAACAATGAGGGTGTTCAGTGATATAAAACTAGTTCTTTGTTTTTATTAAAAGTGTTCTTAGTTAAGCATTTTGCTTATCTGCATTGCTTTGATTTGATAACTTAATTGACAAAATTGTTTGAAGTCAGTTTGGGAAAAAAAAAAAAAATTCTTTCTATTTCAGTGCCGACCAAAAGCCAACCACGGTCATATCCATAGCTGTAAGTATAAAATATTCTTAACAAGGAAAAAATTCTTTATATTGCCACCAAGAAAGAGGCAGACCTAACTGTTAGAAGAAACAGATTTGTTTCATCCAAGTGTCTGCCACCTAAATATCTTGCTGCTTACCAGAACTAATGAAAAGTTAATTTCATTGGTTTGCTACAAGTTCACAGTCATTGAAACTATAGCCAAGGGACAGTTGGTTTCATGGGCAGCACCAGAATGATTTCACTCCTTTACTACACTGCTTTTTAGTTTAGGGTTTGCGGGCAGAGGGAGAGTTGTTTGGTTTTTTTAATATTAGGCTTAGTCATGCTGTTTTAAGGTTTTTTCCTCATAACACTTCAAACTGATTAATAGACTTTTGCCCATCAGAATCATATGAATTTGAAGTCATTTTATTTAGACAATTTTAGACAAAAATATTTCCAATGAACTTTGCTTTTGTTGAGTGATGTATTTTTGGGGAGGAGTATTTATTCGATTGTCATTGCTTAAGGTGGAAATACTGGTTGTTAGCTTGGGGGGATGATGGGGGGCATTACATTTACTTTTGCATCTATTCATGTTTCTCATCCAAGTTTGATTGATTTCCATGCCTTCCTGCTGTGTTCTCTGTCTGCTTTCTCAATGTTTGTCTGTGGTATTTTGGACTATTTTCATTCTCTGCATCTCACTACCATGCCAACACTGAAGGAAGCATTTCTGTATGGCTTAGTCTCTGTCTTCTGTTTAGATAAAAAGCTCCTAGTGTTTGTTATTATCCATAAATGAAATGTTTCTTATCTATTTCCTGAATGTAGGGTGGTATTTATACTATCTTCGCTTCTGACTTATCAATACATTAGTTAACTCCACATCTTACTTTTGTTATCTCTTTGTTTTGCACACTAGTGTTAAAGAGTTAGCTTGAAGTGCTTCCATAATATAGCTATTTAAATTTCCTTAATTATTACCTAATATAGATACTACCATGATTATATAATATTAATAATAATAGTAATATTTATTTCTGGACAGGGAATGATTGTTATTACTGCAACACCTTCTAGTGTGATCTTTGTGTTGCAGCTTGCAGTGTAAAAAAGTAATAATAGTGCTGGAAAGGGCCAAATTCTTGGTTCTTGGAGGTATAACAATAAAAATAAATGCATGGTTACCTTTCTCTGCCAGGTAATCTTTCTGGTGCTGACTGGGACATAGAAGAAATTATTCCAATCAAGTTCCTTTCAGTTGAGATGTTTGTGCTGGCAGACAAACAGTCTCAAATGTATATTCATCCCAAGAACTAGTATCCTGAAGTGTTGCTCTTCTGCTGATTTTTAGTGTGTTTTATATGTGAGAGACACAGAAGTAATAGAAGTCAACCTGCCTTACACAGCCTCTGCCATTCGTATGCAGACTTAGACACTTGTTTCCAGACTCGCCTTGTTGCACGTCTGCCCAAGCTGCTTCTGGCAGAGAGATAACACTGCTCTTGGAAGTGGTTTAGCTTAACACTGAAAGTTGTATTGCTAGGTGTCTGTCATCAATTTATTCTTTTTCCAGCTAACAAAGATCTTCTGGGAGAAACATGAAAGAAATCAGGTATCAGCCATGCTCCCTGGACAAGACAAGGAAATGCACTTAGCAGTTTACTTGCTCTCTTTAAAATATTCCTGCTTTCTTTAAAATATTCCTATCCACTCTTGTAGGTTGAAACAAGTGACACTACTGTCCTTCATCTTCCTTGCTTCTTATGGATGAAGAACTCACTCTACTTGCATTAATATCTCTCACAATGTGTAATTCAACTCAACTTTTGGCAGTTCTCATGTTCCTCAGTCTCAGGTGATATACAGCTAGGAATTACAATCTCTCATTAAGGGCATAACTTTCAGTATTTATTAATCTCTACAGTCAGATTACAGAGACCCTTGATCGATCAACATATACATTTAACCCTCAGGGTTTATCACTGGTTCATCAAATTGTCTCAGGATAACTTTTTTAACATCCTTTCCTATGGACTCTCCAACATCTAATCTTCTACTGAATCCTCATTCACCTGAGCCCTCTTCAGATAGGTTTAACACTATGGTGATTCAGAAGTGTCTCCAGATCACGTCACTTCTCCACTCTTCCATTTCTCACTTTTAAGTCATCCACATCATGCCTCACTATCCCAGACACCTGCACCGTGTCAATCCTTCAAGAAAAACTGTTTTTACCGGATTGCATAGCTATGACTGGAAATCAAATCTTTCTTATCATAACCAATCCCTGGTGCTTGTTTTTAATTCTTCTTGCTATGCATTTACATTCCTCTTGGGAATGGGATGAATTCCAGAGAGATAACTTAAACCTCCTCTTCTTTGATCATTCTAGCCTAGTGTAGACAACCTTGACCCACTCCAGTGTAAGTTCTTGTCCTGATGCCAAGAACACTCAGTAGGGTCCTTCCTGCTATTTTAAAGATCCTCTTGGTTCCAATCCTGTCTCTCAGTTCTTGTTTTCTCTACATCGGCTCCTGTGGTGGGATTTTAATTTTCTTTTTCTTAATAAGGGCCTCTTCCTGGTACAAGTTCTAGTTTTCTCTATACCAGCTACCAAGGGCTTCTTGACTGTCCATTCCCATCTCTTTCTTGGACTAAATGTGCTGTCTTCTCGCTTGCCAATTTATCTTGTCCTCCCACCAATTCTTTTTCTTCTTCTCTGAAGCAAACCTGTTCTCCAGCTCTGAGTTCTCTCTTTTCCCACACAGGCTTCACAGGCATGTGTTTTCAGGTTCACTTTTTTGTACTAGAGTTTGCCCTGTAGTTCTGTTACGCAGTACATGTGCTGAACATCACTGTGCCCGAAAGTCAAAAGATCTGTAACTTAAGCATATTGCCAACTGCTACATCTTCCTTCTCCTGCACATCCTCAGATCCTGAAGTAAAGTCTACCACTACCTTTGGTTATGCCGCGAGTTTATTTGCCTCCTTTTTCACGAGTTTCAGCTGATGACTCTGCAGCCAAAAACAGCTTCCAGCTTGTGTACTGCTGGCAGGAAAGGGGCAGAAATGATATCACTGGAGATCTGAATAAAGTAAAAGTAATTCAGCAGACTTGGGCTTTTCTGACAGGCTTTTCTTTTTTTCTTGGTGAAGGCTCTGTCAAGCTCATGAATTCACAATATGTTGTGGAGTCTTGAAGCTATTTAAGTCATTATAGCACAAATGTATAAAGTTTTAGATTTAATTTTCATTATATGTACACTAATTTATATTTCTTTGTGGAGGAGGATTTAAAAAGAACCCTGGAATTTTTTTTTTTCACCGCTTCATTTTCTTTCTTTTTTCCCGCTGCAGAAAAACTAGTATCAAGTTAAGATCTGTGCAGCAATAAACCTTTGCCACTGGCAGGAATCTAGCAGTCACAAACAATTAGTCCTTTCTGTGAACAGTCCAAGGTTAATTTTAGCCTCCTAAACTGTCTCCTGCCAGATCTGATAAGTTTTCTCCTTTAGCTCCAGCTGTCTGGTCCCTGATGGGATTTGGCTACAAGGAGGATGGCATTATCAGCCCATTAACTATCACTAGGAGGAGAGTCGTGATGCTGATGAATATTGATCACCTGTTCCACGGGGGTTATCAGATGATGCTGAGTGAACCTGACACTTGGTTGTTTCTGCGGGCAGCTTTTCTTTTTTACTGGCTGATGGCACTTCTCTCCCTGGCTCTGCCCACGGAGGAGAGCGCGGTGCAGCAGGGCATCTCTGCTTTTGCCATCAACAGGTGATGTTTGACTGCAGCAAGGGATTGGAGCGAATGTTTTGCCTTGTCTGGGTCAAAGTGCAGATACGACCTGTGCAGCTGCCTGTCTTTCTTATCACACGGCTTTGCAAAATGCTTTTATTAGTGGAGCAGGAAAGACCCAGCAGGTTAGAAAGGACTGGGAACGGACCTTTAGGCACTGGAGGGATCTGTGTGGTCCTCTCTAAACTCTGGATGGCTTGCACCAGAAGGACTTAGCTGTGTCTTGGGGAGGTAGGTATAAATGATGTGGAAGGTCTGCCAGTGAGACCCAGCTCCACGGGACAGCCCTGGGCAACCCAGCTTCCTGCAGACACTTGAATCAGAGGGTGCCCTTGGTTTTTTGTTTTTCTGAGCAGACAATTATGAAAGAAATCTATATAATGCCAGTGCTTTCTTTGTAGTCAAAGCAATATTACTCAGGGGACCGGAGGGTAAACAATGCTTGTTTGGTTTTTTTCCTACAACAAACAGTCCAGGAAAAAAATATTGTATTTCCTTTCAAGGCATAGCAACACAAATTCTGGGACTAAAATCAGGATCAACACATTATTTATTAATACATAAAATATCCAGTCAATTAATCAAGTTAAAATTTGTTAAATCCTTTATTTTGGATATTATTTACCTACTTATTTCATTACTTTGGTAGTCACAATTCATTCAAGAGATGTTTTTTTCAGAAAAAAATCAAAACAAAACAGGATTATCATATTAAGACAAACAGATATTCAACAGGTATTTCCTAGGAGTAAGTGGTACCTTGGAATAAAGATGAAAGACAGAAGTGTGGCTTAGTGTTACCTCATGGAAAAGAAGAAATAAATTTTAAAAAAGATAGTTTGAAATATTCCCACTGTTTTGTTTGTTCGTTTGTTTTATCTTGCTCCAGTGCATGGTAGAATGGGAGTAGATTTTCTGTTTAAGATAACTGTTTCCCCTTTTGATTCTAAAGTAAATTCCCAATGGATTTTTAAATTCTTAGTATGTCCTGTTGTCATTTAATTTCATAGTTTTAGGGGGAATTAGAATAAAGTTATATTTTTTCTTTTTTCCTTATGCTTCTTCATACGAGTATTTAAAAGTCATTGTCTTAGTGTATAATTTCCAATCACAGAAAAATATTGCATCAATCAGCATTTCCTCAACTCTTTTTTTTCCAGCTTGATCCGTGAAATGGGTATCAGCTCTACCATGGGAACATACAGACATGAATGGTGGAGGAAAAGGAGACTGCAGTGTCTGAAATGGAGGTCATTTAAGTGTGAATTCTTATTTTGGAAAAAAATTAAAAATTCTGAAAAAATAGATTTTTCTAATTTAGAAGGAAAAGATAAAGTTTCAGGCCTTTCA
>NW_009619328.1:0-19193 GCF_000690535.1 Cariama cristata | reverse complement strand
GGAGGAAGATTTGGTAAGCACATGAGCTCCAGCTGCAGCCAACTTGCTGCAAAACCTGGCCTCTCCGAAATGCAGAGCATAGAGTAACAAAGCCTGTCCACCAAACTTATACCTCTGCTCCACTCAGAGTTCATCTCGACCAACACACTTCTACAAGTACATTTCTTTTGACACATCAACCCCTTTCATAAACGCTTGGTTTTCTTTGAGAAAATGTCTTGTCAAGAGTCCCAGGTACCTCAGTGTTTTACCTCAGTAGCATTAGAAGAATGGAGAATGGTAGACGAGAAATGGGATAGGAAGAGAAACAAACAAAAGGAAAGAAAATAGAAGAAAGAAATAAAGGTTGGTTGGTTTTTTTTTTAAAGTTAGAGATCAATGTCTCTGCGATGGTCTTGGTTACTCAGTGGAAATAGTTTGAGGAAAGCACAGAAGTGTAAACTGAAATACTTGGCCACCATTTACAAATGTATTCCTCTTGACTGCAGATTATTTTCATACCTATAAATTTGCAAACAGTTTAGTTGGACTTCACATCTCCCTGATTTTTGGCTTTAGTTAGCAGCACAAAAAGAATACAGAATACAGAATCAACTAGCATAAAAATATTAAAAGGATGAAACCACTCAAAACTAATTTTTGTGTGACTTCCATCCAAAATCCTGTTCCCTGCTATCACAGAGGTTTTTTTCCCAGTTTGTATACTCTGCAATTTATTATAAGATCTAGTTATGAAGCCTAAAACTGGAAAATCACAAAAGATCTGTTTTGATCAACCTGCCATAACAGAAGAAATTAGGAAGAAATCAATAAATTATATATTTGACAGAAATTTAATGGGTGAAAGCTAATCTTCCTTGCACTTCTTGATTTTTGACAGCTGATTTCTGAAGGTATATTGCAGTAACTCCAGTCATATATGCAGTCAAGCATATAAATATATATATATACACATATGTGCATATATATGTATGCAGTCAAGCTCCATAATGCCTTTGCAGATCTTATATATCCGTGTCCCTGTGTGAGTTTCAAAAAAAGCCATACAATCTTTCCAGGATTGCCTAATGCTAGAAAAGTTTAATTCAATTAATACTTCCCTTTTTATGCTAGAAGTTTCTTGGATGTTGACTTTCATCATCAAACTTTGATGCCTACTCTGGTGGTATGTCCATTAGTTTCATGTCAAAAGCCCTCTTGTAATCTACATTTAGATCAACAAGTACCTGGACATTACATAAAATCAGTGAGAAAGGGCTGAAATGCTAAATGCTGTTGGTAGTGTACATAATTTTGGTAGCCAGCAGCAGCACAACCCACCTTGACTGACTGGAAGTTCTAGGTTTCACCCTGCCCAGAGAGTACGGAGGTCACTTCTCCAATACACTCAGACCCAACAGGGACACACTGTTCAGACCTTTAGCAGGAGGCAATCCACCATGCAGATGGGGATTGAAGACCCCAGAGGAAACAAACAAACAAACAAATAAATTGGAGATCCTGGCTGAGCGCCTAAGTCTGGACATAGGCTGTGTTTCCAAACCCAACACCTTTGAGGGTGCATATATTTGACCATCAGGGATTGTCCACTAGCAGTTCTCAGAGGAAGGACAAGAGCACTAGGCATGCCTATGTCCTAGCAGTACAGTTCAGGATCATCTCAGTGACCACGGGACATGACACTCATGGGCTCTTCAAAAAAACCACCAAAACCAAAGAAGCAAAGAATCAAAAAAATCCCCCCAAAACTCTCCCCTCATTCTTGTTTTGCATTACTTTTTCCTCTCCATCTCAGAACAGGGCTAGGCAGAACAAATGCTGCGTATATGGACACAGTCAGTATTGCCTACTGGTTCTTGTAAACTCTGTGGATGTCACTGGAGTCCAATAGACTAGATCACTCTCTGGAGCTGACCAAGTTCTCTATGCAGTCGAGGAACACTAAGTGATGCAGACTGGAGCTGTCTCTGGAGAACACAAAGGTCTCTTCCTCACTTCATTAATTGTGTGACTGTGGCTGGTAAGGGCCCTCAGAGAGCTAAACTACGAGGGCAGAATTCCCTCCCCTTCACTGGTTTTCCATAGCTCGGCTGAAAGAGAAAGACAAAACTGTCACCGTCTTGTTGGTTTCTGAAACAAAGAGAAATCAACTTTCCTTTGTCTGAAGGTACACATCCAGGCCAATTCCCATACCAAAGTGGGAGCTGTGACTCCCATAAAAACACTTGTATCTTCCAGAGGGCCTTACTCTATCTGGGCTTGGTCCAGCTTCCAACTGAGCAGCAGCAATTCAGTCACTCTGGAACAGCAGCTTCTACCTATGGCATGATTCAGAAGCAGTAACTGTGCCTTGAATCCTTAATCTGTTTGAATGTGATTTTGCTTTCAAGTGCAAAGAAGCACCAATGTACGTGAAGTCAGAGGAAAAAAAATTCCAGAGAAATGTGATCGAGGGTTATTGTGCTGATTTTTCTCTCTTGTGGATATCACTCTACTTCGGAAGATCCAGGGAAAGTGCTTGATCAGAAGTTTGTTTTCGGGCAAAAGCTTTCTTGAGCCTTTTGAAATTTGTGTTTGGAAGCTTTGAAGTTGTGTCATGCTCTCATAGTGAGCCTAGTAGGGGATGGATGTGCATACTAGCTTTCTTGCCTGTGAATCTTCTTAAACCTTACATATGTTTAATGTTTTTGAAAAGCCACCAGAAAGCCTATTAGACACAATAGCTCAAGGCATAGCTATAGAATATATACTTCAATGTGGCATTACACATCAAAGGGCTGTGATAGAGTAGGACTTTGAAAACTCTGATACTGGGCCAAGTAAAATACAGTTATAAAGTAGGACTGTGTTTCTCTGTGACCTCAAAAGTCCTTGTTCAACAGGCAAAAGGAGTGTGCAGTGAAGCAATGTTTGTAAATGAAAGACTGGGACATCCATCAGCATCAATGCATTTTGTAACTTCTTGAAATGTTTTCTATAGTTTGCAGAATTAGTTCCCATTTTTGTTTCTGATAAAATTATCTGTTCTGGCTACACCAATAGTGGACATCTTGGAAGAAAGGCAACACCTTTCAAACATATATATTGATATTACAGTGCAGAAAAAGGCAGCTGCACACAACTCCCTGAGGCTGTCATGCTGCTACCTGTTGTGTTCTGATTCCCTTTGGTGATGGTTAAACTCAACACAAACAATTTTGCACATAAATTAGGGATCAAAGTCACAAGTGAAACGGGCAAGGGGCCACGGGCAAGTCACTCATTAACTTCTATTCATCGATGTTAGCATGGTAAAGTGATGCTGATTTCAGAGTTGGATATTTTGCCTGTTTAATTACAGCCAGAGTCTCCTAGCCCTCGCCGCCCACTGCCTGTTATTGCTTTCTTCCCCTTTGCTGTGAATGTTTGCAGCACAATGTTTAAATTTGGATGCAGCGGCTGGCTTTCCAGTGGGGAAGAAGCTACTTAGAAGCTAGCTATTCCATATAATCTTCTGTCTCTTGGTATGGTGGGGATTATTGGGGTAAGTAATGAGGAAGGTATTGGGAGCCATAGGAGTGATTATGCAGTGACCACACCATGAAGAACATTTCTGAGCTGCTGAAATAAAAGCTACTCTGCACAATGTATTACAGAGAGAGACGGAAACTGTGGTTAAAACAGTATCTTCTGAGAAATTAGGAAAGAGCAAAGACAAAATAACTCCTAATAGTATTAAAAACATTGACAAACTGCCACAGAAAGACATAGTCTAAAGAGCAGTTCATGCCTTAGAAAGACATCAAGAGATATCACTGACAAATTACAGTACCCTTTGAAGTGCTGGGACATTTGAACAGAGAATGATTCTGCTGTCTTACATATAATGCCATCACCTGATACAGATTCATTTTGAGACTTCTTCAAGTTTTGAAGGTGGAGAAAACCTCACTTTCCTCCAGTTTATACAACAGCAGAAAGCTTTAGGGAGTATGCAGCCATCAGATCAGACCAGCTACTTGCCTGACAGACAGAAGTTTCAGGTTCTGCCCGACATGTAAAGCAGTGCAGGGCCTTGGATCCCCAGTTTCCTTACCTCAAGTAAGTACCCTAATCATTTGTCACAGTCTGTTGCCAGAAGTCCATCCTGCCCTAAGGAATCCTTCTGAAAACACTTAATTGCAACCATATGTTCCCATTAGAAGCTTGAACAAGTCAGCATTTCCTTTGCTTGTCATCAAAACTTTATCACCCAGCTCTAATTGCCAAATCTATCACCAGAAGGGTTTGTAGAGACAACCAAAGAAGTGTATTGCTCATCCTCAATTAAACCTTTGCCTCAACACCGGTTGCAGGCACTGATAATCTGGCCAAAGCTGCTGTGAATCCTTCCCACTCAAAGCAACCTCGACAACAGGCTGTGATGTGGTCAGGGCTTGGGAGGAGGCAGAGGAGGGCACGTGTAAAGGTAGTGAAGCTCAGGGCATGTGTCAGGGGACTGACTGGCCTCTTTTGCCCAGGGGTCTCTCACCCACATTTGTTGGTTCTTTAGGAAAGTTGAACTAAACCAGAAAGGTAGCAAAGTGTTCTTTGTCAAATGACTACAATAGCAGAGTTTTAGCTGACAGCTCAAGGACAGCTGCCTGATAAGAGCCGTTATGAGGACAGAGCTGGAAGACATCTCGGAGGGTGCCAACCTTAGAGAAGGCTGAGGGGAATGACAGCTCAAGGTTAGGGAATTTAAGGTGCCCATGAACTTTTATTTGCTATTAAGGAACTTCTGCTTCTGCTCAGAACACTGACTCCAAATGGTGGGATTATTCTGTTCATCAGTTCCTGCTACCATTATTTCTTTACCCGAATTCGTTTAATTTCTATGGAATGCAGATGAACATGTTTTCTCTTGCTTATTAGATCTGTCCTTTATGATCAAATATTAAACTTACAATAACTGAAACAATAAATACTTATTGATTCTTTGACCTCATTTCTGATCATTAATGGTATCTGGTTTTCATATCCATGTGTATTCCTAATACTCACCCTTACAAAGGCCCCTGGCTATAGCTGTGCTTTCAGGGTGTGATTCCATCTGCTTCATTCATCTCTCAGCCTTTAAAACTGTCACATCTTAATAATCTACTAAACCCCATAAAACCTGTGCATTGCCTGTGTCTGTAGCCATAGAATTACAGCTTTTCCTTCTGCATTAATCATGATCAGCTTGCTTTGGCTTAAGCACCAATAAGGGACAACTTTGTCAAATGGTTCTCCACTAATGGAATGTGTGATGCTGACCTATGGAGCAGAAGAAATCAGACCAAAAAGAAACTACAGTACCTGAAATAATGGAAACACTGGAGTATGCAGGGTTTAGTAGTATGTAACATCTTCTTTCTTTCAGATGATGTTTGATTTATTATTACCAATACTTTAGAGAAAGAACAATGCTGTGGTAGAGGATTGAACGTCACCAACTTCAACAGAGGTCTTCCAGGCACCACAGCAGTCAGCTTATCAGATATTCATAAAAGGGGATCATGAGTACATCCCTTCACATACACTGTTATAAGAAATAATGTACCTGTTTTAAGGGCTGTATGCATTTCTGCTATCCTGTTGCAGTTTGCTTTGAAGTCAGTTCAGATATTTCTACCAGGGTAAGAGACTGTTCGGCACTGGCATAGGAACCAGAGCTCTACCGTGAATTTTATGTGTAAATAGACAGTGTCTGTCCCATGATCAATAACAAGAGGACCAAAGGTAGTTACAAGCAACAGATGGAGAAAACACTTAAGAGGCAGTCTGGTAGGTAATGAAAAGCAGCAGTTACAACATGCCAGCTGTCTGACTGTCAGACTTTTGGCTTTGCAACTGAGACAAGTTTTGAGGGGAAACTTGCATATGAACCATGAAGACACTTTGCAGATAGAGTTTTCTGCCATGAATAGGCAGCAACATGGAAGAAAAAGCATGTGGCACATTTCCCAACATGTAGTTTTGAGTAGTGTGACCCCAAATTCAGAAAAATATTCAATAACAAAGATTTAAAACCCTATATAATTTGGGCTCCTAAGTCTAATTATGATGTGATAAATGAGACAAGGGAATGATGAGATTTTTCAGGAGATTTAACAAAGAAATGAAATTAAGATGATGAATGTGGGAAAGTAAACCAAGGTCATGGAAAGGACTTTTTGGCAAGGCTGTGACTATTCAGACAGATGACTTCAGGGGAAACATGAACTGATAAATCACAAGTATCATGGAAGACCTACACTTGCTCCTTTTAAACTTGAACTTTTCCACTGTTGAAATGAAAGAGAAAGCCTCGGGATTTCTGCTGAATTCATGTAAGTTGATAATACAGACTGAAATAACTAAACCATAACGCATGTTTTTCATATCTTCACATCTCCTTTTCCCACCTGAATAATAAAAAAAGGCTGAATTTTTTATCTGGTTACTAATAAGAAAATAGAAATGCCAACTAAGGAAATGGCCAAGAAGATGTATCAATCTTTGCCTCCTTGTAGGGGAAGCAAAGAACAGATGGAATTGTCTATTATTGGATTTACAAGTCTAGAATAGTATATAGATTTCATTTATATATTTCATATATATGTTACATATTTCTTATCTCACCATGAGCAGTAACTTGTCACAGAAGAAAGTCCCTGGGGGAATCAAAAGGAGAGGGCAAAACCTTAAAGGACAGCTACTTTGCACCAGGGACTCTGAGAAAAGGTGGCCCTCACTAAACACAGGGTTTATAATCCTATGCATAGGAGAGCATAAGCATCATACCACCCACCTATAAACTCTCTGAAGCTTTCTCAGATGCTGCCTATCTGTAGGTTTTTCATTCCCCAGGTACACAAGGGCATGTCTACACTTAGGTACAGACATCTTGGCTGGCTCCACCACACTCCTCTGAACACAGGAATGTGGAGACGAGATGCACAGTGCCATCCAAACTTGTGATCTTGAAAAACACCAGATAACCCTGGAGGCACCTTCTGTGTTTCAGAGTTATGCTTTCTTACATGTCCAGAAATGCCCCAGTTTTGATGGGACTGGGCATCTCAACACCATGTTTATGCCTAAACTTAATCGCAATACAGAAAGCAGGCATTCCTCCATTCCGTAATCCTGGAAGGACTGGTCCCATAAGTGTCCCCAAAATATGTCCCCACAGTGGGTCTGCACCTAGTGCAGTTACAGGTATGCCTTCTGACGCAAAGGTAAAGAGGATGACTCATGCCCCACCTGTGTCATAACACAGCGGTCTTACAAAATGCCTCAGAGCAGTTTCCACCCCATCCTGAGTGATTTCCAGCCCATACTGACCTCCTCCCAGGAGAATATCCATATCAGAAGGCTGTGTGCTCTTCTGGGCTGCTTCATCCTGCAGAGAAGGATCCAAGGCTCCTCAACCACACAAGGAAGTGATGGCTCCCAGCCTCCTGGTTTGGGTACTCGCTTACTCTCTACTCCAAACCCTGCAACAGATATATTTTTTTTCTTTTTTTTTTTGTGACTGCTTATTGTGAAACGGAGAAGCAATGCTGGAAGTAGGTAGCAGGATAACCACATTTCCTTGTTCTACCCCTGCATGGCCGGACTGTGCAAAACATTTCCAAGATCTGCATCTCTCATCTTGTCTGCTCATCGATACCAAGCTCGTTCATCTTTCTCTCTGTTTGGTCCTGTAGAATAAATATCTTTAAGCATTTAAAAAAGACCCCATCCTTATAGATAAACATTACAAAAGCAGCTCTGGATCAATGCGACTTTGCTCCAAACTGATCTTATTGCTGTAAAGTGTGTAATCAAGTACTTGAATGATGATGTTTCCAATGAAATGGTGATGACTTGATATCAATCAAGATTATGGTCTGTGCTATTTGATTGCAAAATAAGAAAATGAAATCTTCAAGGTACATTAAAATGGCTTTCAAATTTTTTTTACGCTATTGCAGCAGTGCAGTTAAAACTAAAGCAGGAGACTCACACATCAGATTTTTTTTCTCAGAAGTATTTTTTGTGAGATCTTCCATTATGCCCTCTAGGATTCTTGCTTTGCAGATCAACAGCAATGAGAAGACAGGATACGACTTGTTAGCTGCATAATTTCCATTTAAAATTAAAATAGTGTCAGTACTGACTAAGTTGTTCCTGGAATTTATATATATTTCCCAACCCAACTGACAACAAACTTCAGCTCTGTTATGCTTCTATGATCTTTCCTTCATTAAAATGTGTAAATAAATGATGTGGTAAATTATCTCATGTCTAACCCTTGTCTTGTTATTAATCTAGAGGGAGATGAAGTTCTTAGAACAAGGCAGGAAAGACAGAGAATACAAGATAATTAACTTATCTTCAATTCCACTCACAACAGAATTTTTTTAAATATATGTTTACTCTTTAAAATATGTTTTTTCTAATTGCAGAGGAGAGATCCCTTTATGACAATAATCTTTTTTCTTGAAGTGGTAAAGAAGAACACTGTCTATTAAAGTTTCCCACAAATTGAAATTAATCCTGAAGGAACTCTCCAGAGGCATTAAAGGAAGAAAAGGAGGGGGTTTTTTTACCTGATTGTATTCTGAAGAAAAACAAAAAATAAAAACCGTCATTGCTCACTCATAAATAAATAAAATGTAATTATTATTTATTCATTCCTCATGCAGAGGATTGCTGTTGCCAATAGGCAAATAACATGAAGCACTCTTTGTCCCAAAGAGTTTATAATTCATGTTTGCATATGATGGATGGGAGAAGGATAAGGAAAATGGAAGAATAATGGCTACAGAAAAAGGTCCCTGCGGGCCCTTTGCTTTATTTTGCATATGTCAAGGTAATATGACAAACAAGCATACATCTGTGTGTATGTTGTATTAAATATCTGTAATATGAAATCTTAGCTATGGTCTAACTAAAGCTGTGTGTAAATGCTATTTCTGTAAGCCTTGTTTGTGGGCAAAGGACTCACAGTGAGAGGGGAGAAGTCATGAAATTGGAGTAACGAAACACCGACGGAAGAGAAGCGAAAGTTGATGGGGAGGAGGAGGAGGAATGGGTGGGAATCGGACCGCATCCCAGGAGTTGGCCTTAGAGGACAGGGAAGCCCCAACCCGGCCATCCCATGTGGCTGGAGGAAGATCTATGGACTGCTCCAGCAGATGTGTGGCTTCCCAGATGATGGTCCCTGTTCTGCTGTTGTGGGGAAGGGGCTCGTATTCCTTACGCTCCCCAAGAGCAGAGAGCCATCGAATGCTGCCGGTGCAGTGGGGCAACAACCTGAGGATACTGAGCTCTGACATGCCAGGGTGCTTTACAGAAAAGGATCTCTTGGAGCAATTGTTAAAAGTTCTTTCAGCTAGAGGGAATAAATATGTGCTATGACTATCAATCAAACGCCAATTAAATAACAAAATAATAGTCAAGTCACATACAGAGCACTCAGTATGAGCTTCTTCAGTGATAGGAGAACGGAGAAAAATATTCATGCTGGCAGACCAAATGAAAACGTGAAAATGAAATGCCAGCATCTTTCTTCTATAGTTACACAGGCTTGGTGTCTTTCTTTGCTCTCTTATGAAAGGGAGTTCAGGAGAGCCGGGAAGCCAAACTTTATTTCAGAAAAATACTCTTGTATCAGTGAAAAAGGATAGTTATGCACACAGCCCCTGCAAAAAAACCTCACAACCTTTCTGGCCATGTTGCCTACAAGAGCAGACATCTGCCTTTGCATTCAAAAATGACCAAATAGTGCCAGTTGGCATTTTAGTTGGCAAAATGTTCACAAGCAGGGCACAGGCTCAGATGGTTATCAGCCCATTGAAAACGTAATGAAAAATCTGTGCGCATGGGTAGCTTAAAGATATTTAAACATGATGATTAGATATAAAATGCCTGTAGTTTAAGAGACTGTCTCAGTGGACATATTTAACCTTGTAAAAATTCCAGAGCTACCAGGTTGCTTCGTAGCTGTAAAAGAGAGAACAGGCCGTCGGTTGTACAGGCAAAACCGAGGATTGTACAGGCAACTGAGCATCAGCCTGATGTGACCGGGGGAATGATGCAAATAGGAAAGGTGTTTGAGCCTTTCCATGCCCAGCATGGAAATAAGCAACAAATGCCCCTCATGCTGGGTCAAGAAGGAGACCTTGAAGCCCCTGCCTTCCTACGATAAAGTCACAGCCTCCAACAGGGGCTCAAGAAGGGGATTTGTAGGGAGGGAACGGACAGGCCTCTCTTCTGGACGTCGGTGCTTCCCTGCCAAACTGAGGTGGGCACCTGTGAGCACCCGCAAAGTTGTGACCTCTCCTGCTAATCAGTCTCTTTGAATACTGGGGGTTTGGGAGAGGGGTCAGGAGAGCAGAAAGGGAAATTGTGGACACCCGTCTGACTCTGTGAAAGGCTGGATGTGAACAATAACAACGGTTGCCTCTCACGTAGTCTAGCGATGACAGCATCTGACCAGGACACGCTGTTCCCTGGATTCCCACCCCCCCGGGGCAGAGGGTGCCACGGAGGCCCGAGGCAGCTCCTTTCCTATCCCTTTGGGCAGCCATGTCTCTGTACAGCCCACGGAGACAGGAGAAAGGTGCAGAAGTAAAACACCCCGTTGCCTTCAGCTTTCACTACCCCTTTGCCGCTTGTTTTCCCCCTGATGTTCCTGTTAGGCATTTCACCTTGCTTTTGTGGTTCACGAGGAGCGCACGGCGGCATCTTCCTCACCAGAAAACAGCTGCCGTGCCGTGCCCTCCCTGTTTTGCCGCGAGCACCGCGCCAGCCCCGGGAGGGAGGTCCAGGCGGGACAGGCCGCTCTCCTGGCTGCACGGTGCGGCTGTGGAGCGGTGCGTGGAGCATAAACACGTCGGCGTCCCACAGGCTGGACCCTAGATGTTACGGGGCTCTCTGCAGTTTGGAGCCACCTAGAACACCGCAGTCTCTCGCCGGTAAGCCAGGGACTTTTGCATCATGTGAAGAAGGTGTATCACCTTTAGATGGTACGGGAGCAAATTACTTCATTCTCTTGCTTATTCTCTTGAGATAGATTTTAATGAGATGGAATGGCACAGTGCTAAATTAATTTAGTTTAATGATTTTGGTGGTAACAAATGGGGAAAATGGTACAAGCACAGTCCTTTATAACTAGGCTGCAATCTTGTGCTTGCCTCCAAATGCTGCAGCTTGTTTCTGAGATGAAGAAAAATTTCTGCTTCCAGAGGCCTGAAATTATTTTTCAAGACACAAATCAAAATAATTTTCTCTTGCACCTTTTCTCGTGCCTAATGTTTTTCAATTCTACGCAACATTCCTATTAAGTTATTTATTAAGCTTCTTAACTTCAACTGGCTCTGCAAAAGCACTTTGGATATTGCTCAAAACGCGCTAAAACATAAAACACTAGTAGAAGCACCCATCAAAGAACTGCAATAGATGCTGTTGTGAATAGTATTGATTTCACTGAAAACCGTGAAGCTGATGATTTATATAAAATCAGTAACAGCCACTAAAATGGAAAAGTCATAGTTATGGAACTAAGTGATTTCTGTAAGCACCTGAAGAAGAGCAAAAGAACATTCCCAGATGGTTTCAGGTTTAACAAATCTTAATGCAGAGGGTTTGCCAAATGATGGTTCACTCTTGTCAGTGCGTTTGCGAAGGTGGGGCTATTTTAAAAAGAGCTGTTTAACATGTCATTTCTTTTTGTTTCTGTTTTTAAAAACATGAAGTTTAAAACCTATTTGGCTTCATATTTTTCCCTCTTTCTGCATTTGCTCTTTATTCCCATCAAGAAAGAAAAATTTAAAGACAGAAACATGAAAAAGCATGAAAAAAACATAAGAAGGGTAATTAAAAAAAACTATAAAAAAGACCATCCCGCACCAAATTCCTGACCTCTTTCCCAATGCTTGAACTAAGAGCATGCAGACCAAAAAAAAAAAAAAAAAATCTATTTTTGCATGGAAAAAATTAAATGGTTTCAAAAAAAAAGTTAAGGGAGTGAAAAATGTTCACTTCATGGAAATTTTTAGAATTTTTGAAAAGACTATCTTTTACTATTTTTTTTTCGTATTTGAATAGGCTAAGAAGCAGATTTTTTAAACCTTCTTCTTTTCTTTGTGCTGTAGTGGTGAGCCCTAACACAGCCAGCTAATCAGAGCCCTATTCAGCAAGGCACTGCACGCATTGTGGCAAAGTTGTTTAATTTGTAAATTTGACAGTAAAATAAGGCACTTTTTTTCAGATTGGACAGAAAGGACATAAGAAGGGCAAAACAGAAGTCTTTAGAGAGACTCCCAGCAGGCAATTCAAGGGCAACCCTTTCACTGGCAAATTTAATCATTTAACATCAGTCCAATTTAGGTTCTGTTGAACATTAGGATGGAGCAGTCACTTTTATTATGTGGAGACAAAGAACTTCCTTCAAATTAAATGTTTACACTTAAAAACAAGAGGTAAATTATTGTGTCCATCCTGTCTGTTTCTAAAAATTTATTCAGATGATGTAGCACCAGTTTACTTGAATTGGGAGATTCTGCATTTAAGTGATACTGTGACACTTGCAAATGGGTGATGGTTCTGCCACCATTACTAACCTTATCTAAAAAAACATAAAAATGTCTCTTTAATGAGTTTGCAACTTATTTTTCAAAAGTTTTCAGGAATCTAATGGCCATGACGAATCTGTGGGTCTTAGCCAAGTCAGTCTGTCTGTCTGAATAGACCGTTGGCATTGACATTTTCTGGGCAATCTCTCTACTGGTTTGAACTGACTTTTAGTTCAAATCATTATTCAGTTAACAAGGGAGGGGAGTTGTTGTTTGGGTCTCTTTTCCCTTCTAAGGCTTCTGTAGAAATGAAATCTGCTGCTGTGCAGAGGGCCAGCATAGGCTATATTCCTTACTTTGTATTCTTGACTTCCATCTCTCTTCTGCCCTGCTCTGAGGATTAGCATGCAATTTTGTTGTTGGATTGGCTTTCTGCTGATCTTTTCCTTACGGACAACCTTCCTGAATAAAACTTTTGAAAATACAAGCAGGAAAGGTCTCATTTCAAGGATCAACGACAATTCTAAAAAAAACATTAAAAAATTCTTCCAGGCTGCTTACATGCACTAGAGAGTATCTGAACCACTGCCTTACTTCAGGCTACTATTTTTTGCTGAATAATTTTACATGCAAGTTATTTTAAATTTGACCTACAGTCTCCCAAAGCACCTCAAGCTCATCTGCTTTTATATTATAAACATCCTGTTTCTTGAAGACAACATAGTTATGCAATTTTTGAACCAGGATGAAAAAAAAACATTGAGGCAAACAAGCTGCAAATGCAGCTGCTGCATCACTGGAGGAAACCTTACACAAAATAGGTAGACCTGATCATGTCAAATGCAAGGCAGTTGTTTACACACGAGGTCTAAGAACTAAAATTTGGCAGTGGTAGAATTTGGAAGTGTCGGCTTCTCTTTCCAAATGTACCTTTAACATGCAGTCTGTGTTTCTCTATATAGAAGACATTAGCATTTTTTCTTGCCTCCAAAAAACAGTATAGGGGAACTTGGATATTCACTGCAAATTATTTCCTGACACTGCAAAGGTCTAGGATTTTTTTGGCACCAAAGTACTGCTATGCTACCCTGTGATTTGCCTTTTCCCCTTGGGAATTCACAGTGACAGACTTTTAAACAGAATTACATCCCCCCCAAGCAGTTTCCCGTGCTCTGGAGATGGGCAGAACGGCACAGACAATAAGGAAACATGACTGGAATACAGACATGGCTGTCCTTGTTTTATGGCATCCACACAGAGATAGGTGTTCAGCCTCTCTTCCAACAATGAAAGAACACCCTGTGCTCTCTGTGCATTTTATTTCTGAGGCAAAACCAGTATGTTCATGAACATGCATAAAAGGGGAAACAAGTTTAGAAAAGAAACCCTGAATAGACCACTGTTTCTCAAAGGCTGAAGGTTGCTATTCTCGTGAGATTGGACCTTTAAGGCAGCTCATCTCTTTCACAAGTCTATTGTTGCTATGCCAGAATGCTCCCATTGTGGGCACGCATTTTATTCAGTCTCACTCCTTATGTCTGTGCTATGAATTCATAAATGAGAAGCAATATAGCAATATGCCTTTTTAAAGAACTTCAGAATAGAAAGTCCTACTGTCACACATGGCAGTAATAGAACAAAAAAACCTTTTTTGAGCATCAAACCTGCTGTGGGGGAAGAAGGATCCGTTGTATTTTAGGCACAGAATGGTTAACACATAGCCTGGAACATGTCATAGATATCTTCCTGCAAAATCAGTATGTCTACAGGGAAGATAACTGTGTAGTTTTTTGTCATTTATGTATAAAAACAGTTTTTGTGGCTTTGAGAAGAAAGAAAAGGATAAGCTTGCAGATATCGAGAAGTCCCTGTGTGGCATTCACAGACATTCATTATCAGAGAACCATTAAATGTTTTGTGTCATTTGGGATGTATGTTCCCTGGCTTGTACATGCCATATAAACAGAAAGTAATATCGCAGTAACAGACTATGCGCTGGTACATCTTCACCCACTTCCATGGCTGGACTTACCTTTTATAAATTGATAAGACAGGTCAGACTCTGGCCTTAAATCTTTTCCTTCCTTGCTTCCCAAACCAGGATGTTACAGTCTTTCCATGATGCCAGCCAACTAGCCAAGAGAGCGGCGAGGAGTGCAACAGAGAATTCATAATTAGCGTCTGTGGTTCTATTGCCAACAACCCTTTAATCATGAAAGATTCTTTCTGAAGAAATTGGATTTTGCCCTTGTTGCAGATGAGGAAGGATCTGATTCTGCTCATAAAATTTATAAGATGATGTGCTATTAATTTATTTTCCTTTTTCTTACAACTTTTCCATGTTGCAGCAGAAGATTAAAATGCAAACTTGCTTATGGTCAGACACACTCTGGGTTGTACTGCAATAGCATGGAAGTGTCACAAATGGAAAAAAGGAGCAGGACTGGTGCAATTGGCACTGAAGCATCTTCCACGAGGAGAGGATTAACAGAAACCTCTGAGGTAGATCTCTGATTTTGAATGGAGAACATGAAGTCAAGCTCCCAGGTCCAAGTCTGATCAAAGACCCTGGTGCCTCATGGTCAATTTTGAGGCCTTTGGTCCTCCAGAGTTGAATCCAGGACTCTGAATAACCCTCTGTCATGTTAAAATTTGGTACCTTACAAAGGGAACCAAAAAGGATAGTTTGTTTGAGCCAAGAGCCGTCTAGAAGTTTGCATGAATGAAATGTTGAGCCTCATCTCCCAGGTACCTTATTCAGCTCTGCATTAGGATGTCTTTATTGCAGATATGCAGCCCAGAAGACTGTCCTTTACTTCATAAGGTTGAGAAAGGCATACTGCTAGATTGCTTTTACGTGGTGGATGCAGTGCAAGGCTAATTTATTTTTTTTTTCTTAATGCTGGAGTCCTTATAGCGTTGACACTAGAGTGTCTCACCTAGACTAAAGCTTAGGCAGGACAGATCTCCTGTTGTATTATTCACACAAAGTTCAAGAACCATGGGCTAGGTTTTGATTGTTCATAGCATACTTTTCCCCTCCTTGCTCCAGACTTAATGACCAATTGAAGATAGGGTACAAAAAGAGTTGTGGCAAGCTAGAATATAGGATTTCTCTTCTTGAATGAGTGGACTCCAAGCCACGCTTTCCCTCACCCACAGAAGTTTGATTTCAGTTCTGTGTCTTCAGCTACAAGCTGCTCATCCCTCCTCTCCTCTCCTTCCCTTCCCTTCCCTTCCCCAATCTACTCATCCCTCCTCTCCTCTCCTCTCCTCTCCTCTCCTCTCCTCTCCTCTCCTCTCCTCTCCTCTCCTCAACAAGATAAGATTCCTCAGGCTTTGTCCAGTCTAGGTTAAAGCAGCTCCCAGTCTCTCTGGGCAGCCTGGTCCCTCTCAGAAAGTCACATTCCTCTTGGTCGTGTCAAGATACACTAGGTCTGCTCTGAGCCTGCCTGCCTGCCTCCTTGGCAGGAACACCTAGAATGAGAGTCATCCTGCCTAAAAGCTGGACGTCTGATCTTGACCTCAGAAGCCTTCAGTCTGTGTCAAAGAAATAGGTGCTCTTAAAAGTGAATTGTGTGCCACTTCTCTCCCCTGATTATAGAGGCAGTAGCCAGCAGAGTTGCTATCTAACTCTTAGACGAAAGTTCCTTTCCCAGGTTCAGCGGTTTTGACCTAGGCCAAATGAGAGGAAGACACCAAGCACGGCAGCTTTCTTGAGAGCAGAAGGTGGGCAGAGACATAATTCAAGGTGGCTGAAGAACTTCTAAGCTATTTTCGTGGAGTAACATGGCAGCAAATCGAAGGAGAGGATCTCAGGATCACAGTTTTGAACTAAAACTGAAATTTGAAAAAAGACCCCACTGACGCACCGTAGAGCTGTAGTTTGCTTCATCATGTTTCATTTTCTCTCTTTCAAAGATTATGCTAAGAAGATCAGGAGAGTAATTTACAAATGCATTAAGCAAACAGAACATGTGAGGAATTTACTTCCCAGACAAACAAGAGGTCAAGAATAATCAGAACCTCCCACTCTCTTGTATTAAAATAGTGATAAGCAAAAGGTGTTGCTCTACAGGCAGCAATGTCTAAAGTAGCCTTTCAAATAACCAGAAGGTTTCCGCTTGTTTACTCCATTTTCTTCAAGCTCCTTAGCTGCGATTATATTGTTTTCTTCTGCAGCTGCCTTCTCCATGGTCAGTCTTCTCCCTGAAGATTTTCTTTCTCCTTCATAACTTGCATCATTCGTATTTCATTATCCCACTCTGTTCGAAAACGCTCTGTCCTATCTCTTGTTATGTTCCTTAGCTGACTTATTTATTTTCTGCTTTTGTTTTCTGCTCTGCTTTTTCCCACTTTCCTATTGCAATTTGCCCTTGGTGAGCCCCTGTCTACTTAACTACTGCACCTAAACATGGACAGACAAGATCTGCCCCTGGGAAACTGCAAAGACTGCTCGCGCTCTCCCCTGACTCTATGGTGAGCAATGGAGTTACTGAAGTTCAGAGGACAGTTCCACTAGGACCCTAAAGTGTAGAAACAAGCTGGGTAAGTGGGACTATATTTCTTCCCTTACAGATTTTTTTAAGTTTAATCCCTTCATTCTACCCTTTTTCAGTTGTATCCTCTGTCTTTCTCCAGATCTTTTTCTCTAACAGTTCCTCCATCCCTTTTAAGGCTGTGCCTGCACAGACAGCAAAGCCCCTCTCAAACACAGATTGATTTGAACACCTCACAGCTGAACATAACACCTACTTTCTTTGAAATATTTCTGTTTCAGAGCTTTGACTCTGGCCCTGCAGCAATGCTGCAGGAGAGCAGAGTCTCTGTACTCTGTACCACACTTCCCGCATTGGAAAGGTAACCTGGATGCAGTAAAAGCATCTCCCAGTCTTCCTGGGTTCACGTAAAAATCAGATAGACAAGTGAAGCCTTTATGTAAAAAAAGCCGCTCCATCATTTTCCCTCTCCTGAATGCCATCCATTTTGCCCGGTGTTCGGAATGACCCAAACTCCCATGTCCACTCCCAAGGCCATTTTTGAGCTGCTAGTCTCCACCTCTATGCCTACAGACTTGTTTTCTTGTCTTGCATCCACTCACAGCAAAAGTTAAAAAGGCAAAGGCTATCTCCAAAAAATATCCTCTTGTCTGAACTCGTATGACCTATGCTGACAAACATCAGCCCATCACTCGCCACCCTCATCCTTGCACACAAACCTGCTGAAGGTGAGCGGGGACACCAGGAGCTCCCTGTCAGCCTGAGCTTCCCAGAGTCCCTGCCGGCAGCACAACTTGCACACTGCTATCTGCACCTCATCAGTCATTTCTGAGAACACAATGTCAAGAAAATAATCTACCACGTATCAGGAAGTGTGGGAGGGGAAGAGGTATTTTTATATAAAATTAGCCTCAAAAAAATCCTCAGAACTGCTTGACTGAAGTCAGTAGGAGAGCTGAAGGAGTTTAACTGTGCGAGGTTTCCCCAATTGTTGGAAGGGAGAGCACCAAATCTGTACAGCATCTTGTATGGCTGCGGGGAGCTTCCAGCCCCAGAATCATCATCTGTGATGTGGTCGGGACAAATGTCAAAACCTATGTTGTGTGGACATGGATTTAAAGCACCCAAGCCAGGACGTGAACTCAAGAGTTGCTGAATTCAATTGTTTTTACCAGCTCTATGCCCTTTGCCCCCCCCCCTGTATTTTTTTTTTAACCTAAGAAGAGCTGTGCATGCTGCTAGGAACACTGCAAGGAAGGTTAATCAGACACTTACCACTTAACTGTTTACAAGCTGCGTACAGGTATGAGGAATAAAAAATCACCACAGACAAAGACTAGACCGTCTGTTCGAGAGCAGGCTTTTAGCATGCCAGAGATCAAGTTCCTTTGGAAAGAGAGGGATCTCCAAAGCAGCAGTAAGGGATTCCTCTGTTCCCTCATTATACTTGGACACTGAGCTACAGCACAATCCTCTGCCGTGTTTTAAAGCTAGTGTCTTCATTGCTTCCTGAATTAGACTTCTTATAGGAGCCATGATTAATGTCTCCTTTCTGTTGCAATTCTAGTCAGTGCAAGAGGTCTTTGCTAGTGGCAGGCTTGCCTAGGGCTGTCATTGCTAAAAACCCTTCAACAATCTTCATAAGTAACCACTGTTCACCAGAAGGCAGATTGCACTCTCTAGAAATGTGTGATGTTAACTGTGTCAAAGAATTTAGGTTTGCAAGAAACCACTCAGGTCATCAAGCTCAGGTCCACTGCTGTGTATATACCTGTCCCTGCCCTAATGGGACTCCAGTTTTTAAAATACTTCAAATTCTTTAATCGCCCTAATCCTGTTAAAACTATTCCTGGGATGTAACCCCAGATAGTAAGAAAATTTCTATTGCTGTTCAGCCTAATTCGTTCTTCACGGAATGAATTTGTGCTGCCTCTTTGAGCTGCCACCAGTGTCTTTGGCTTAAACAGTCTTTTTTCCCACAGTGTTTATAGATAAGGGCTGGAGTCTCTCTGGAGAGAAACAGACACTGGGCTGTTTTAAAGAGAGACTCCTTGACAGGCTTGAGAGGTGGGTCTGTGCAAACCTCATGAAGTTCAACAAGGCCAAGTTCAAGATCTTGCACATGGGTTGAGGCAATCCCAAGCAC